>NC_072736.1:3477519-3617520 GCF_026930045.1 Uloborus diversus | reverse complement strand
GCTATCCACTTTAACAGCTGAGTTTTGATCAATAGAGCTGAACCATAAGCATTGAAAAAAATCTAGGACCATCTTTCTAATACCATCTTCGTCATTTACTCGACGTAGTATTTTTAAACAAAGATCGGGTACTTCAGGTAAATCAGGACGCTCCAAGCAAATGCTCTTTAAGACTTTTATAACTCTTTTACGAACACTAATCCCGGTGTCTAATATCCTGTTTGTAAACATTTCATAGTAGGCATTGAGGAGTTCTGGTCGTTGCAATAGACACCTTCCAACCAAATCTACAGCTGCTTCTCTGACAGGTATAGCATGATCTAACAGTCTGCAATGAACACTTTTTTGAACATCTTCACGAGTAAATACGCTGGAGTCGACATCTACTATGGAGGCTAAACACTTCATCCCCTTATTTCGCACACTCACGAATGTTTCTCCCAAACTCAGTAAAATTTGTTTTAGATATTCATCAGAATATATGAAAAGGCCTCTTTTAGATCTCAAATAACGCGAAGCTAATTCTGCTGTTTCGTAGTCAACAGATTCTGTCTTCAAATTCACTTTACTAGACTCTTTCCTCAAATAATCTTTCAAAAAATATTGAACAGTCGTAAAATCTGCACTAGGAGATTTATTTATCAACTTCGATTGCTCTGTTTTCTCACCAGAACAATCGACGCCATTAGTCTCGTTTTTACGTTGCTCCATGTCTTCTTTTGCCTTATTTTTTGAATTAGAATGTGAAAGGTTTCCAACTTGACCATTGGCATAAATTTCGTCGAAATACCACTGAGCAACAAGAAAATTTCTCGCAAACTGCCAAGAAGGGTCGTTTCTGATGTTGCAATCCAGAAAATAGATAAGAGCTGCTTGTAAAACTAACTTTTGATGCGATTCTAAGTAATCCGTTTTTTTCTCCTCAGTGATTACTGCTGCCGCATGATGATTATTATCGGCCATCATTCTATGTATCACTTTACTTATAACACCTTCTTCCTCTTTAACAGTTATGATATCTTTCCTCACTCGAGCAGTGATGTTACCTAAGTACTCAAGACATGCATTTTTTAAGAAAATTTCAGTCGACTCTTGTCTTAAATCGTGGATTAATATTTTTGCTAACGTAAATAACAAAATTTCCGAACCAGGCCATTCTGGCTTATTTAACGTTCTTAGAAGATCCTCTAAGAAGTTTTCGAACAGAGGACGAAAATCCATGTCTGCATTTTTCGTGGCATACCTTCTCAAGAAAACGGCCAAAAACTGGTAACAAACTTTCATTGACACATCATATGAAGAAATAATCAATTTGTTATCACTTTCTCGATGCTTGCACTCGGATATGATATTGGGCTTATCCTGAATGACTGCAGTAGCACAACTACATTCTTCTTTTGGCAACTTGACTACACTATGGATTAACTGCATCACTAAGGCTGTGAAAATTTGAATGTTTTCATTTTGACGATGCAAGCGATAATTTCGAATGTTTCTTTTACTTGTTGGAAGTTTAACGACAGAGTCCAACAGATTGTTTAATATTAATTCTCTATGCTCCTCATACTGGGTGAAAATATTCGTAATCATGCGCAAAGATTTTAACTGCAAATCCCTAACTCCGTCAACAAAAAATGTAGCTATTCCGGCTGAACTTACTTTCAGTACAACGGAATCCGTAAGCTTCTTAACTTCGAGTAGCTCGGTAAAAAGATCGATTGTTTCCTGTAATTTATGATATAAATCTCGTATGGGTTCTTTCATATTTTGCAAACCTGAATTCTTATTCTGCTTCTTGGTAAAATTTGTTTTTGAATCTAGACTATAAGCAGCATCAAATGCTGGAAAAATTATTTCATTAAGCTGGTCACTAAAAAGCTGGGTTATGTTTTCAATAACTTCATCTAAAAATATCTTCTCCGACATATTTTGAGAGGTCATTATATAAAGGATTGAATGCGAAGAAAGTACATTTCTCATTGAAACTTCATCGACCTTTTTAGTTAAGCAGCTCCCGTTGGACAAATTAAGAGACAGTCTATCAATATTTTGATTTAGGACAGCAATCAAACGGACCAAGCTCTCTACTGGGAACTTATGCATCAAGTTTAATTTCTTCATCTTTGCAGCTTCGTCACTTAACTGCTGCAGTTTAGGTACTAGTAACAACATTTCGGGATTATGAAAGAATATTTTACCGTTGAAATATGCAGTCTCAATGTTTTCCGTTGAATTCAAAATATCTTCAACAATTTGAGAGAAGCAATCGGATGAACCAAGGTCTTCCACGATCACTTCTTTGCGTCGTTTTTTCGCTTTCATTGCAGACTTCTGGAATTCTGAACCCTGGTGGTTGGAATCAGGTGCCGAAACACTATTGATCTCTGAAAGGGAACGCTTCCCAGTTGGGTCACATGATTTGTAAATAGTTTTTTGGATAATGATAGAGTTGCCAGCGTCATTTTCGATATTCTTCCTGTTTCCAGCATTTAACTCCATGCCTTTGAAGAAGTTATCTTTGTGATTTACAGAACTAGAATAATCATGTTCGTTGCTTATAAATTTGAGAAAATTTCTCGTTAAACGGGGAGGAGATTTTATTTTCATTTGAAATATTTTTACACTTTTTTTTGCAAGCACAATATCATGATAGCTTAATCTTTGTAAAGCCACTGCTGGAAGCCTCTCGTGATTAATTGTTACCGGATGACCGTTTAAGTTCTGAGCGCTTGTACAAATAAAATGTTCGGTGGAAAGCTCATCGGTTATACGCTCCACGATCGGTGTTATCTGAAGATGTTGTTCGTTGCAATCATCTGAAAAAAGAACTTCTTTAAATGGAACTATCGCTAAACATTCCCCAGACGAACTATCTGGTGTCACATTATTTGTATGTGGAACAGAAGAATCACGACTTTCTCCATCATGATCTCTTGTTAGCAAGGATGATGATGATGAGCAATTATTTTCCACAAGCGTAATGTCATTTGGCTCATCTAGCTGTTTGCTGACTTGTATTTCATCCTGTGATTTGAAAAGAGGACTTACAAAAACGTCGCGACAATAGTCATTGAGAAATGTCAGGCATTTGGACATTGGTTTTTTACTCGACGAAGACACGCCTGTTTCTTTAAACTCAATGTCCACTAGTTTCACACTTCTCAGAAGAGGAACCAGTTCTTCGATAATTTCGGGTTTTACAATGTCTTGCGGCTTTTCGGAATCGTCTTTATAATGAAAGTGCTTTAATAAACCGCCGAGATTATTATCGCAACAAACAGGTCCCGGAAGTGGTAACTCACTTAGAAAAAGCGATATGTCAACCCCAGGTAAAAAATTGTCTGGCACAATGTCGTTAAAATTCATACCGAATGCTTCAAATAATTTTCAATCACCCACTTGAAAATTTGCTAGTCTACGGCCTCCACTGATTAACCTAAGAGATAAAAATAAATGGAAAAATAAATTTCTTTGTTCAAATGCTTTTTATGATCTGCGTCAGGAGGTGACGTTCGAAACGAGCATAATTACAGCAGCAATTTTCAGTAAGTACTTCAAGCAAAACACCGTTAATCTAATATGTATAACATGAATAAGGAGTAAATGATTTTTTTTCTTTTCAATTCGATTCAGTTTAAGTTATTAGCTTTTTCTGAACTTCTGTACTTAATTATTCAGAATTTTTTTTTTTTTTTCAACTTGAAATGTAAGATTTCCTTAGTTTTGATCGACTAAGGTAGTATTAAATTACATTTGATTAGGCGTACAACAGATTAAAACTTTTTTCAACGGAAACACTATTACAATTTTTATCTAATAACTACTATACTAAGCTAAAATATAAAACAAAACAACTTTTTGTTGCAGCCATCAAGCTGGGATCAGAATACTCATATCAAAAGTAAAACATTAGTTCAGGCAAGGCTTACGGCAAATGATTGTGAGAGACAGAAAACAGCTCATTGAGAAATAGATCTTTTTGTTAGAAAACTAAAAATAAATTGGCTCTTATTGCACCAAGCTGTTATTTTCTCCATATAATTTGATTTTTTTATACAAACTATTTTATAAACTGGTTAAAGGATAACCCCACTTCAATTCACATTTTTTAGATTAAACTCTTTTTGAAAGTCACCTCCTCGCACTTTTAATGAACTCAATATATTGCTCAACAATTTCTACGCAATATTCACACTTAAATTTATTTAGTCAAATGAAAAAGCTACTAACTAAGCTGATAACTAATTACGGCGTGCTATTGTAAAACTTACCTTCTTACTAAAATTCTATCATTTTTTTGTCAATATTCATGTTTACAGTTGTTCATTACAGGTCATCAATCACCATTTATTCCCTATTGAAGTTAACATTCCAAAAGTTGACTTATGACTAGGCTTGTCAGAATTCTAAAATGTTTAACCGGGACCGAGTTGCACCCTCCCCCCGGGTGTTGATAGTACTCAAAAGGGTACACACCTGTAGCTGATTTTTAGAGTGTAGGGTAGTTTATTCTCAATGCTATGAACAAATGGTTACTACAAATGGTTACTAACCATGAACATAACACAGAGGTAATAAAAAATGACATAAACACATAAAATTTGAACATTTCAGTTCTTAGATGTCAATATTTACAATTTATTTCAGTTAGCAAAAACACTTTGAGCGAGGAATAAAAAATTTAACACTATTTAGAAAAACATCATTTTATAGCACTTTTTTAGAGTCTTTTTTGGTTTAAATCTTGTTGTAAAAATCCTCACAAACTAATCCGGTTTTAACTTTATAAGTCAATGTTACAAATGATAAAGTAATCCTAAATAATTCTTCACACTTACTTATTTTAAAACCTCTTTGGTCATTTGTAATCAGATTTATATTTTCCGGGATGTGAAGTAAACGGCCGGGACGCTGGGATTTTGTCTGAAAACCGGGACGTCTGGCGAGCCTACACTGTAAAAACGATTCAGAAACGTTACTGGAAAATAATAGGCAGCTGATGTGCCCAATTTCAGTCAGTAGCATATCTTACAAAAACCAGGAACGTTTTCTGATAAAAGTCAGTAACCTTTCTGAAACATTAAGAAATCTCCCCTATTAAAGCCAGTTGTGAACCTTCTAGAAAAATTAAATAGGTTTAATCTATTTGATTAGAAACTTCCTGATTTAGCAAGAAAGAAAAAGAAGTATTAGAGCAACCACGGCCTCGCTACGCGAAAATTGCAAGCAGGAACCAAGCATATTCCTTGCCTGCAATTCCTGCCTCGCAAGGCTGTAGCTATCCAGTGACTTTATTTGCCCCCAATGGAAGCTTAGTCAATCCGGACGGGCCATAAACACTCAAAAGCCGATACACTTAATAAACACGCTCCGTCAATATTTAAACTGGTAGCAAAAAATATTTTTCCCACCAGTGCAAGGTCTGCATTCGTGCATCTTTTAGGAATTCAGGAAACTTTTTTGCGATGATACTTGATTTTTTGGGGAAATAGGTGAAAACCTCTGAAATCACGAAACGTTCCACGGAAATAACCAGTAACGTTTCGGAATTTTTTTACAGTGTACTTATGACTAGAGATGCGAATCGAAACTATTCTAGATGAGAATATTCTCTTGCTAATGCTCTGAAAATGTTCTCCTGAAGTGAAAATCGAGAATATTAATTTCCTAGCTCAATTTTATTATTGTTAATGTTTTAAAATAATATTCAGTTGTCTTTATATATAGTGACACTCAAAGTAGAATTACAAGTCTGAACAATAAGAAGCTAAAATGAATTTTCAAGACTACAAATTTCAACAGTTTTCAGGGGGTGACCCCAGAACCCGCCTCTTTCCCACTCCACATCATGGAATGAATGCTATTCTTAGAATAGATTCATATCGTCAATACTTAGACCCAGTTGTGACTTCCTCTTATACCAAAAAACTGAACCTCCATTATCTTTCCATGTGTTTGAGATATTTGAAATAATTTAAGGAGCAATTAATTTTACGTAAACCTTCCTTTTTTGACCTCTTGACTCCCAGCATGCATGCGTCTAAAGCAAGTTACATATGGAGATATACAAGGGCTCCATACATGGGCAAGTTACTTCGGTAACAGGAACAAGAACCCTCGAGGAGTGATGTGTATGGAGATAGAAACATGCAGGTATATGTATAAATGAGTATATCTATATTAGAGAGAAAGAGCGGATTTTTGTATGTTAATATGATCGAAATAATCTCCAGAAACGTAGCAACTATTTGAAACATTCTATCACTATATGAACGATGCATTCCTACTGAGTGATATAAACTACAAATTATGAATACACGTATTCATACTAATTTTTAAACCAATAATTTATCTTCGCTACCAGCTTATGTTTCGTAGTTTTAGAAAACAAACATTGGTTGTCCCGCATTTGCAATGACAGAATGGGTGAAGGTTCTCATTGAACTGAATGCTGAGAGATGGAAACAAGTAAGCGAAAACAAATTCACGATCACGATGTCAACGTAAGAGCTGCCGAAATCTTTGCATGAATTTGAGGCTGTAGAAGATAAGGTACATAGCATGCTATTAGCCTTGGACATAGCAAACCATTTAGAGTCACAGAATATTTGTGCTTCAAAATTTATTTAAATGAAACATAACTGAGATTCGATTCGGGCTAATTAGTTTTTGAATTCAAGTAGTGCAGATAAACGATAATAATCGGTGTTTCTAAAAGTTGTGATTTTGCACGTATTTTGGGCTAACCTTTAATGATTTTTACTCGTACTAAAATCGAAATGAGAAACATGAGCTAATGAGTTCACTTAAGTATATTTAATTTAGAAAATTCTCAACTGAAAGAGCAGTTTCATATAATTACCGTACATTTAAAGATAAGAGTTAAACAACAACGAACAAAAAACATTGGACAGAAAAGAATTGAGCAAAGAGGAAAAAATAAATAAAAGTTATTTGGAGAACCATTCTTCATGAGGACAGTTTTTAAGCATTCAAAAACGATATAGCTAAATGTGAGCTAAATAATATAGCTCAGAAATAGGGTAACTGCACTAGTAACAGACAGTCGTAAGTTTGTACTTAAAAAACAAGCTTTATAGGCGGGTCAAACTGATGTTGCTGCGACCCATGAATACGGTGCAACCATCTAGTATTATCAGAGTGAATTTTATGACCCAGTTGAAATTTAAAAGACAGTGGTGGAAGGTTATGAACAGCTACCACGAGGTCTGCCTGTGTTTCATCTTCATTTGAATTTAATAAGGTTTTAGACATAAAAATAAAGAACTTTTGCACATTTTGAGGAAGAAAGGGGAATTCTGTCCATTACCGTAAAATGGTACCACTTTGTGCCAAAGGGGCAACAATGAGCCACTATTGCCATGTCATGGTGATGATTTTGTACTGTAGTGGTATTTTTCGAAATTACGTAGTCCAAAAAAATTCACCAGGTGGTGTAACCAAGGAAGTTACGCTTTTATCAGAGATTGACATTGTTGTTGTATACCTTAAATAACTTTGTCGTTCTTAGTGCGTGATTCGACTCACTCGTGGAAGAGCCAAAAGTCTCCTTTGGAAAGACCATTCAGATTTGCTTTACTATTTTGACAGTTATGAATTACGCCACTTTTGACTTAAAATGTTTCATAGTTTTCTCAAGCTCTCAACATTTATCGAAAATGGGAATGTTGGGGTACAACAATTGGCCACTTATTTTTCACGGTTTTTAGTGGCTTGTAGCTTCATTTTATTATCCTCTGTAGGGATGCTTTCGTCATATTTTGTGTTATTTATTGTAAATAATGGCAAGAAAAGACAGAAAAAAGCTTGGGGATCGCCCTATCGTCCGTATTCATAGGAGTTTTTGCAGAAGGTGCTGACTAAAATCCGGACCAAATATAAACTTAGATAATTTTTAAAAAATACTTATTTTGATGAGATTTGGAACGTAAAATGTAATTTCACATTTCAGTTTTCAAAATTTTTGTTGATCTCGTTTAAAATTTGTCAGACCTACGTACTTTTTGAGAACTAAGTATAGGTACCTGGTCTTTAGTTGGTGAGTCTTTTCTAGTTTTCAAATGTTTCTATGTCAAAACCTATGCAAATAATAAAAAACGTTACCTACGTTTACCATGTTGAACCTTATTAATCACTCGAGACGACAAGTGATGATTAAACCTTAAAACACTGAATAAAAAAAAAGGTCAGTGATGGACTAAAAAAATCTTTAAACATTTTCAAGCAGAGGGCAACTTTTAGCCTCAGACAACAATAGGCCAGATCAAGTTTTCAATGTGTTTTCTAGGTTAAAATGAGATGGCCCCTAGTTGTACCCCGTGACCCTTAGTTGTATCCCGTAGGGGTACAACCAAGGACCAAGGGGACAAAATTCCCCTTCCTCTTCTTTCCGACTGAGATTTTTTTTTTTTTTTTAACATTTCATTTGAAAGACGAGATGTATAGCTACCATGGCTAAAGTCCTCAAACTTTTAAATCAAAGATGTGCAAGGAATTTTCATTAAAAACATCGAAAAGTGGCCCATAGTTGGACCATTTTACGGAACCCATCCTTTCCTCATTCTATCTGTTAGTGGGTATCATCAGAATTGTCGGTGTCTGTTACTGGGTTGTCGGACCTTTTTTCAAATCAAGTAACTACTTCAGAGGATCCAGAAGTAGTCAAACGTTAGATGAATTGTGTTTGCATAAGGGAAAAATAGTTTAAAAATTCTAACTACAATAAAAAGCACAAAAAATTGAGTTAATCTGAGAGCGATGTCTTAAGCATGTCTGTTACTGTTCATTTTTTTACTAGCAGCTCTCGTTTTAAACGCAAAATTTTCCCGCCTATATTTACAACAGATCTGAAAAAAAAGAATTTATTCAAAGGATTTTTTATGTACTCTAAAAGAAACTTCACGGCTTTTGCAAATCAATAAATTGTCACCTAGTTTGTGAGCATACTTTTGTAATGAACAGGATCAAATGAAACTAATCTAGAACCCAAAAGAAGAAATCCATAGTTGTAACATATTAAACAATTCAGCTGTGCGCTTTTTTGGTGCGTTTGATGAATTGTGTTCTTTTTAAAGTTTATTGAAGAACTCGAATGACTCTGGAACGTTTGTACTGTCTTTGGACGCACCAGAACGACTGCGCCCTAGAGTAATATGATTGTATTTGACTTAACAACATCAGAGTGCCCCACAAAAAGCGATTTTCCAAATCGTGTAATAGACACTTCAATAATGAGTTGCTCCCAAGGTTTGGACTGGAGGGCATTGAAAAAAAAGAGAGAGATAAAAAAAACAACAAGAGAAATATTATCCGAACCGCCCCCCAAAAAAAGTACATCCCAACAGATCGTGATCGTTGATGAAAAGCATGTGGATTTTTTTTTTTTTTTTTTTTTTTTTTTTTTTTTTTTTTTTTTTTTTTTTTTTTTGTCTCAAACACTCAAAATATCCTTCCCGAAAAGTGACCAAGTCCAGTTAATTTGTATTCAGCTTTATATTTTTTTTTTCAACCGGCGAAAAATGGAGTACGCTTAAATTCGTATTCTTTCTTCACGCAGTTAGTGAATGTGATGTCCCATCTTCCCATGCAAGGCTAATAAAACAAATCTGTGAGGTGCTTTTGAACCGAACAGGTGTTGGGTTTAGTCCAGGATCTGAAGTGGGTTGAGCATACATGGAAAGGCTGACGCAATATTATTTCTGGTTATTGTTACAGGCACGATGGTGATTATGAAACCACATGTCGTCGCCCCCCTGGGTGGTCGACAACCCCGGGGGAGGGGGGAAAGCAGTGGGGGAGCCGTTTCCTAAAACACTCATAACTCGCGAACTATTTAAGATAAAACATTAAAAAAAGTGGCAATCGACGCAACAAAACAAGGGCTTCATAAAAGCTAAACATAATTATGCACCTATCTTTGTTGGTTCTGAGTAAAATTCCATTTTTCGCAAACAAGCAAAATTTTTGAATAAAATGCGCAAAACAAACTTTTTTTGACCAAAATAAATTCCAAATCAAAATTGTTTGATTTTTTTTTTCGAATAATGTCCAAAATATCATTATTCAGTTTGTTAAAATCATTTAAGTACTGTTAACTCGTTGAAAAACAAAATGACAGTAGCAAACTCGAACACGATTTGCATTATAGTTCAGGATCTGAAGGGGTATTTTGAGCATGCATGGAAGACCTGACGTAAAATTATTTCTGATTAATGTCACAGGCACTATAGTGAATATGAAACCACATGTCTTCGCCCCCCCCCCTGGGTGGTCGACAACCCCGGGGGAGGGGGGAAAGCAGTGGGGGGAGCCGTTTGCTAAAACACTCATAACTCGCGAACTATTTGAAATAAAATACTGAAAAAAGTGGCAAAAGATGCAACAGAACAAGGGCTTGAAAAACCTAAATATGTTTATGGTCTTATCTTTGTTGGTTTTTAATTAAAATTCCATTTTTAGCAGCCATGCAAAATTTTGAATAAAATACGAAAAGCTTTTTTTTCAAAGATAAGTTTTTTAAAAAATTATTTAACCGTTTAGGGAATTAATAAAACCTGAAATTTCATTATTCATTTTGTTTAAGACTACTTAATTATTACCAACGTGAGCGTTAAAAAGCGATATAGAAAATGCAAGCACTTGCCTAAGTTAGCGCATTGAATAAAACGGCAGTATGCTAAGGAGAAAAAAAAATAGCCTTATTATCCTTATGACGAACTATTTATTCTTCAGTTTACAAACTTATTCTTATTGCAAATTATTTAACTATGGATTTAATTTTGTTATATATTGCTTTAAATTTGAGAGGAACTAGGGAACCAGGCCCAGAGTAGTTTAAATTCAAATATAATTTAAATTTATTTCTATTAATTTGTGTTTTCAATTTGCACAAAAGAATATTGCGGGTATTGTTTTGCGGATATTGCTTTTTATAATTTACTCAACAAAGAAAAATGATACAAGAAATAATATGTACTAAATAAATATAAAAAATGAGAAGCTTGAGCTTTTATGAAAACGAATATAAATATAAAATTATACACTAGAGTTCTAAAAAAAACTAATTAAATAAAATTAGTAAAATAATGCGTATTAAAAAATAATTGTAGAATATCAATATGCATACATAAAGCATTAATACATCAGAAATTCTGAAAGCTGGATCATACTCTTTTTTGTTGACTTGTAATTGTTCTATTGAATCGTTCTCTTCCGAGTATTTTGTAGTTTACGGGTTTTTGCTTTAGCCTTAAAAGCACAGTATTTACAGCAAGATGAATTATTAATAAAACAATTACAAGATTATTTACAGTTCTTGCCTGCGCAGGGTGGATTAAACTCTGGTAACACTGGCTGCATCATAAGGTGTGGGGCTTTATTGTTTTATTTTCATTCAAGTGAAACCCAAACTTGGTTACATCTAAAGGCACTGCGAAGGTACAGGGGAATTGATTCAATAGTACAGTTGAGCAATACTTCTTAGCACATGCTGGAAAGAATTGCAGGAGCATGGTAAAAAGCTGATATTATATTTATTTCTGATGGAAATGACAAGAAATTATTGTAATGTACTTTCCGGAACTTCTGGTTTTCAAGTTATGAAAACGACAGTGAGATGTACCGATCATGTTTAAGGTCCACTCGTGTAGTTTGACTATTGGAGAGAAAATTTTATTATTTTTTATTTGGAGACCTGCAAAATCTTTGCTACATTTGAAAGTAGTGTTTGGGACAATATGGACCAGAGTAATTCATTCCTTCGATAACTTGAACTTTGTTCTTAAAATAGGGTGCTTCTTCCAGAGTTTTGCTGCAAGAAGTATCATTTTCAATTACATTCACGAAATCGGACCTCGCGCTTTGCTTCAGTGAACCATTCTGATGAACCTAACCTAGCATTGGGCTTATTGTATGGGAATGATTTTTAGATGTACTAACATCACTTTTGAGTTAACGTTTCCCAGGTTAAATGTTTTTTGGTTTTCTTTTGCTGTTTTGCAGTCGCTATTGAAGACATTGCCATTGCAGGACTTTTCTAGATAAGAGACTATTCACATTTTCTTTAACGTTCCACTAAAATTTTGATGCTGCTTATGTGGCAATAGCCTCGCTCACTATATTTCATAACTCAGGTGTAAAATCTGCAAAAGGGTTATCATGATCATTTATCCTTTCCGTAATTACTTCGTACTTGCAAACTTGCATGTTTTAATTTTTAAAAAAGTCCCATTGTGACCCATACTAAGCAGCTATAATGCGTTAAAGGTTAAGTAATTACTTAACTGGGACATTGTTTTGATAATATTACGAAATAAAACCGCCAAAACAGGAGAGCCACAAAATTTACTTTATTTTATGTCGAGTCTTCAAGGTACATAGCGCAAACTTGTTTTTTTTTTTTTTTTTTTTTCCTTTTGTGAATTACCTCAAATGCTTTTTGAGCTTGCTTTTATTTCACTTTTCAACGCTTTGATAATATTTAAGTAATTTTAAACAAACTGTATAATGATATTTCAGATTTTATTGGTTCCTTAAACAGTTAAATAATTTTGATAATTTGAAAAAAAAAAAAAAATGCGTATTTTTTTTCAAATTTTTTGCTTGTTTGCGAAAAATAAGAATTTTACTCAGAAATTAACAAAGATATGATCATAGTCATATTTAGCTTTTATGAAGCCCTTGTTCTGTTGCGTCGATTGCCACTTTTTTCAGTGTTTCATTTCAAATAGTTCGCGTGTTATGAGTGTTTTAGCAAACGGCTCCCCCCACTGCTTTTCCCCCTCCCCCGGGGATCTCGACCATCCAGGGGGGCGAAGACATGTGGTTTCATAATCACTATAGTGCCTGTGACATTAATCAGAAATAATTTTGCTTCAGGTCTTCCATGCATAATCAAAATACCCCTTCAGATCCTGAACTATAATGCAAATCGTGTTCGAACTTGCTACTGTCATTTTGTTTTCAACGCGTTAACAGTACTTAAATGATTTTAACAAGCTGAATAATGATATTTTGGACTTCATTTGAAAAAAAAAATCAAACAATTTTGATTTGGAATTTATTTTGGTCAAAAAAAGTTTGTTTTGCGCATTTTATTCAAAAATTTTGCTTGTTTGCGAAAAATGGAATTTTACTCAGAAACCAACAAAGATAGGTCCATAATCATATTTAGCTTTTATGAAGCCCTTGTTTTGTTGCGTCGATTGCCACTTTTTTCAGTGTTTTATCTCAAATAGTTCGCGAGTTATGAGTGTTTTAGGAAACGGCTCCCCCACTGCTTTCCCCCCTATCCCGGGGTTGTCGACCACCCAGGGGGGCGACGACATGTGGTTTCATAATCACCATCGTGCCTGTAACAATAATCAGAAATAATATTGCGTCAGCCTTTCCATGTATGCTCAACCCCCTTCAGATCCCGGTCTATGTATATTAACAAATAACGGATGACGAATTTCTCGCCAATTTGCTACGTTTATTTGCTCGCCAATGTTACGGTTCCACGTTATGATAATTTGGTAATTTTGTTTTCCACGTTGTGATGATTTGCTCGGTAAAATTTTCTTAAAATTGGAATAGAAAAAGAAAAAAAATCGAATTTTCGAAGAATCGCTTCGAGGTGCACACCCCCATGCTACAGAGAGACTTTCAGCTTTATTATTAGTAAAGATCTTGCGCCGTAAAAGCCTATAAAAGCAACTCATTTTAAAACATTATTCATGACTGAAAGAAACAATTGTAAAATTAGATCCTTTCGTGAGTGGACAAACATGAGTAGCATTTTGGAGGAGTGAAACCGTACAAATACTCAGAAATAAATAAATCTGTTCAAAAAGTAGTAAAAACATAAACGTTATAAAGCAAATATTTTCAAAAAATTGCAGCTATAGGAACCTTGAAACACGTGCTTTCTATTTTTATGCAATGTTTAAATTCCTTTTCTTAACGCTCAGGTTTTCTTAACATACAGCGAACTTGAATATTGGGGAGGGCGGAAATTCTCATTTTTTGCCAAATGGAACTAATGTAATGGAAGTTATAGTCACAATATGGTTCTTTGTAGAGTATTTTACCTAAATACAATGGTTTATGTTCATTTGAAAATGATAAGATAAGATTTATTAACAAAACACACATACATAACAGTAAGCAAAATAAAATAAAGTAACAACATACAAATTATAAAACATAAATTACAAACGTCATAACAAAACATTAAGAAAATCTTGATTATAGTTCAACATGAGTTAGTAATAAATTCAACACTAAAGAGCGCCAAAGGCACTGTCCGTAGTGTTATTTAATTGGTTTAATATGGAGTACAAACACAAATATGTATTAAACAGTAATATTTACAAATTAATTTTACACAAGTTATAAATATTTAACAGAGAACAATAATTCGACTGTTTGACTCCAGAAAAAAAAACACAATAACTCGCATTGAAACATTTTATAGTATAAAAAATACAATACAACCCCCCCCCCCCCCCGGTTGGCAAGTCAGTATATGAAAATGGGAAATATTTCTTAAAAATTCTTAAAAACTGGCATCTAAATTAAACACATGGAGTCGCAAAACTTTAAAAAGAAACATCTCAGTTAGAGCTCGACTGCGGTACGGATACTCCTTTTGTGATTTGCGCGGCAGTATTATGGTTTATGCTGTTTTCGTATATTTAACTCCTCTGAAATGAATTTCGCCTCTCTAAAAAATATCAAGGGAAATGTATTATCAAGCCTTAAAAAAAAAAAAAAAAAAAAAAAAATAAAAAAAAAAAAAAATAAAATAAATGAATTTTGGCATCTTGAATTCAAATAATGTTTTTCGCAATCATAAGTTTGTGTGTGTATGTATGTGTGTGTGCATATGTATGTGTAAGCGTGTGTGTATGTATGTGTGTGTAGGCGTGTGTGTTTGCGTCTGTGTGCTGTGCAGGCATGAGTGTGTTGGTATGTGTGTGTGTTTTGTGGGTATGTATGTGTGTAGGCGTGTGTGCTTTTGTGGGGTATGTGTATGTGCATATGTGTGTTTAGGTATGTGTGTAGGCGTGTGTGTATGTATGTGTGTTTGTGTCTGTGTGCAGGCATGGGTGTGTTGGTATATGTGTGTGTGAAAGTGTATGTATATATGCGTGTGTGTGTCGGTGTGTATGTATGCATATGCATTCAGGATATGGACACAACCTGGAGACGGGTTTCGCTAGAGGAGCAGCATCAGGACGGGGCGGTCGACGGTGGTGCTGCAGAGGGAGGCGGGAGGAAAATAAAATCATAGGAACGCCAAAAACAGTTAAGTGAGAAAGAACAATAAGCAATGTGATTGCTCAAAAAAAAAAAAAAAAAACTCCATGAATATCTCTGTTGGTGTCCAACATTACACAAAGTCACGGAGCCTCAACGTCTGCAGAGGTCAACAGCAAACGACTTTGGCCGCAGAGGCCCAAATCAGAGTGAGCTATTAGTTTGAGGTTCGGTTTTTCTCTTTCCCTACTGAAAAAGAAAAATAATAAGTAGGAAGCAGGAGAAGCGTGACCGGGACAATGACCCGAGCTGAAAACACTGTCCCGAGGGGCATCCGAACGCAAACAATCGAGATCGTTAGCGCCATTGTGGACCCGACTCCGCGAAGAGAGACACATTTCCGAATGATTAACCCTGAGAGAAAAGGATGCAAATCGGCCGGTTCCGGAAAACACAAGATATTATACGTCATCCTAGAACTGTTACTTATATTGTGCTTCCCAGGGTTCCATGGAGTATGGAGATCGATCAAGAATTACGAGTTCTTTTTTTTTTTGGATTCACCCCGAATTTCGCTCAAACCCCATTGGGAATAACCTTCAGACTGGGGAGGCACGTTTTTTTAAAGTAAAAAATAGTCACTTAAAAACTAAAATGAAATACTGAGTGAAGCGTTGAAGAGGGGACCCGAATAAGCAGCAGAGAAAACATCAAAATAAATTGAAAATTCAACAGTTTTCAACGAAATTTTTACCAAAATGATATTTAATAAAAATTAAAAAAATGTGTTGCTTTTTGTTGGCAATAAGTATTATTTGAAAAGTTTTTCGTTTTTATTGTAAACAAGTAAGCCATTTTGGAATGTTGCATTCAAACTATACCGTTCAAGATTAACCAGGGGGCAAAGATATTAAAAAGGTTTCTACTCATCAAAGAAATTAAGAAATGCTGCCGTAGACGACAGAAATTGGAGAATGTCAACTCTCAACTGTGATTTACCGGAAATATTCCGTGTTTCGTCGATGTCTTTGGTTTGATGTCGATAGTCACCGGCTACTATCGACCTTTTCCAGTTTTGGACGTCCACAGTAACATCATTAAATTTTCGTTTCTGTAATCAACTCACTCTGTATCGATAAGTCTCTTCAAAGCAAACAATACCAATGGAGGAAAAAGATATTTTTTCCTTTTCACGTGTGCATTCCATCTTTTCAACGAGAAGTTCATTAGAACTAATAGAGTTCGCTTAGCTGTGTACACCAACATCGAATTTGTAAAACTATACTGCGTTCACGGGAGAGATACACTAGATGTAAGCAAAGAATGCGCCATTTGGCGACGTCAATCACGTATTTTGCTTATACATACAAGAACAAATTGATGCCAAGCAGACGGATGCCAAGCAGTGAGAAACATTCTTTTGTGTAAAAAATAAAGCGCTTTAAATCTACATCACTTTCATTCACTCAATCCATTTCAAAGTTTCACCAATGCCGAGCATATAGAGAAACAAAAACATTTTTGAGTTTTAATAATAATTTTTTTAAATAAAACGATAAATTTTTTTTTTCAAAACTTGGAATTTTCTCGATTTTTTGGTGCTAAATGACAGTTTTTATTGTTATTGGATTTTTTAAAATAGGTTCTACGTTGCACTCGAAAAAGTCTGTGATTCGATTCCCTTCGTAAAGTGAAAGACAAAAAGCTGTTCAAACCGGACATAACTACATCGAACATCATTTTTCGTTTTAAAAGTGGAAGGGAGAACATCAAAACAAACCAAAAACCCTAAGGTAAAAAACTGGACGTTTAACACAATGAAAAAAGTCGAAACATCTAACATAACGAGCTGATGTGTGCATCACATGACTTCCTTTTACTCCAATTTAATGTCATTTCCCCATTATTGGCAATTTTAATGTGATTCAAATGTTTACTCTATAAATATCACCAACAGTGGACAAATTGAAACCAAATTTTTTAAAAAAAGGAAAAAAAAATCGCCAAATTTGTCGCCAAGTTGGCGACAAAACTTGGCGACCAAAAGACTGGCGATATATTGCCAAGTGTCCGACAAATTATAACACCACTTGAGTTTACATCGAAGTTAACAATGATTTCCCCCCAAAAAGGGGCAAAAGACCCCCTTAGGAACATCCGAATGCAACCAAAATGAAAGGTGCACAATTAGGCCCCTTAGGAGTCTACGTACCAAATTTCAACTCTCTAGGACATACCGTTTTTGAGTTATGCGAGATACTTACGCACATACAGACGTCACGAGAAAATTCGTTGTAATTAACTCGGGGGTCGTCAAAATGGATATTTCGGGGGGCTCACCTGAGATGCGCACCAGTGGGGGAGAAAGTGGGGAGGAAGCTCTTCCCTAACCAAGATCAGCGAAACAGAAAACTGGTTTCCCCCCGTCGGAGCTTAAATCTGCTTGGAACGTTTTTGTAACCCTTTCCCTTTTTGGCGAGGATTTCTTAACAGAATGACTTGGACAAAGAAAAAATTGCCAATATATGATTGAGAATTAGTTCAGCCAAAATACAATATTTTTAAAACTCGTTTAATTAATTTTGCTACTTTAAAGTATAAAAGAATGTTTGTTTATGTTTATTTATAAATTACTTTTAAATTTAAATACTTTGGCGAGACAGTTCGAAAAAAGAGCTATTTTAAAGACAAAATCTCGTAGGAGTGTATTACGTTTTTCTTATTTGTTTTACTTCCAAGGATAAAAGTCATAAATTTAAAATTAAATTGATGCCTACACTTATATTCTAGAATTGCTGAAAAAACGAATGATTCTAATGGTGTTCTTGTTTTCCGGAGAACGATCAATAAAATTGTAAATTAAGATAAAAAATACAGGAAGATAAAACTGATATGACACTACAAAGCATACATATCATTTTTGAATAAGAAAATGTAACAAATGTTCGTTTCAACAATTTTATGATAATAGAAGCTAAAAGAATATATGTGTTGGGATTATTATTAATAACTATTGCGTACGACATTTTCTAAAACAGAGAAAGTCTTCTTCTATAAACATACATCGTTAAAGATTGAAAAACAAATATTCAAAACATTATTTACCTGACAATGACTACAATAACTGGTACTCGTCATTCTCTTACAAATTATTGTAAACTAAACTTAAGATACCAATTATGTACTGATAGTAAGCAAAATCTGGTACTAATTATTACAATATACGACAATGCTCCGAAGAAAAATGCACGTATTATATGCAAAATTGCCATTTCCGTGAGCAACGGCAATTAAGTAACACAATGGTGTACTTGGAAATTTTCCCTATTTGTATGAGTAAATTTTAATTAATCACACATTATTGTTACCTACTATAAAAGATTAGACACATAAACCTACATCTGTAATATTCGTTTTTTTTTTTTTTTACTTCGTCATAATTCGAAACTAGAAATACGGATAATATATTAATGCATATGCATATGCAATCGCACATTCTTGCTCTTTTTGTCGTTAATGCATATAAATACATAAAAACGGCATTATTACGCCGACATTAAAATAAATATATTATGCCAAACAAAAAAAAAAAGAAAAATCGTTTGTTTTTCCCCTGCTACCAAATTTTTTTTTTAAACAAATGAGTAAATGTACTTTTAAAATAAATAAATAAATAAAAACAACGAAATGACAGCTTAAAGAAATAATTTTCATTATCAAAAAAATAAATCAATAAATAAATAAATAAATCGTCTGTGCATATTTTTATGTAGAAACATAAAGGACTCCGAATTTCTCCACCAAGCACTTTTTAACTTTCGCGTGAAAATGAAAACAAATCATACCGATAATAATTATTTCAAAGTAAAAACCATGGCTGCAGAGTCGGAGTCAATCTCATTTTGGGGTAAAAGAGTCAGATTCGGCAGTCGAAGGTTTTCAATTCAAAGACTCGGAATCGGTCATTCTCCCTTAAAGTCCGCAACTCTGCCATTGTTTGTGGAGTCTGACTTTTTTTTTTTTTGATAAAGGAGTAAGAGGCGATGAGGAAGACTTTAAATTTCCGAAATTAGGAGTCAGTCATTTTCCCTCCGTATAGAAATTTTTGCCAAAGTCATGGAGTTGGAGTCGTGGAGTCAGAGCTCGACTAATTTTCGAGTGTAGGAGTCGGATTCGGAGTCGACTGCCCTAAAATTCTAGGAGTCGGAGTCGGGAGTAGTTCACCAAGATCTATTTCCAACAAAATTTGTTTGAAGCAAATCCGCAATTAAGTTTGGAATTTATATTAACTTTTAGTTTCGCCGTAGGCGCTAATGAAAAAGGATTTGAACTGTTCAAAATTGAAAGGAAAATTGTTCAAAAATCAAAAAGATATTTTATATACATGCTCCTCAAAAACTTTTTCCTGCGAAGTTTGTTTGAAGCAAATTTGCCTCTAAGTTCGGAATTTATATTTGCTTTGAAATTCCCCGTAGGCGCTAATGTTAATTTTTTTTGAACTGTTTAAAATTGAACAAAAAACTTCAAATCACAAAATGAAACATAGGAAAGAGGTGTCCTTGCCGAGATCTGTTTGTTTGAATCGGACTACTTCCTCAAAAGTTATTAGGGGAGACAGATTCCTTCAAAAGTTATTAGGGGGGCGGACAGACCGACAGATATTTCCCCCCATCTCAGTACCCTACTTTTCAATTTTTAATTTTTTAATATTTATTTAATTATCTTATTTATTTTTGATTTTTTTTTTTTTTGTTTTTCGCAATATTTTTCAGATGCAAATAAGCCAGCCTTCTTTCATGTCTTTTTTCTTCTTTTCAACTTTTACTGGGAAAGTAGGCTAAAAACTAAGTTGAACAGCACTCAATGGTTAATTATACATTGTCTAAATATTTTGCATAAAGCATTTTTTTTTTTTTTGGTAGCGGACGGCATGTAATTTTCGCTCGGGCGCTGTTGTGTCTTCAGGACGGCTGAAGCTGAAGGGGGGGGGGGGGGGGATAGAAAGGTTTTAAGCTCAAATTAAACAAAAAAATAAATAAAACAATAAAAAAAATACATCTGTTTTTCTTGACACTGATAATGATATTTGCCGTGGTTTTAGTGTACTAGTGATCGTACCTGTGACCTCTAAATATTTAAAGGTCAGAAAAGTCACCTATACTTTCACATTTTCAGTTGTTAACAGACTAACCTTATCTTCTTAAATGTCATTCAAAAATATTCTTAAGACTTGTGAAAGAGTGTTTCTGTGTTTCTTTTGTAAGTGGGGGCATGGGGGCATTATCAACACCACCAAGGGGGAGATAGCTTTATTCAATAGTATTACTTAGAGATTAAGCTGGAATGCTTAACGAATGTATCCGCACAGCAGCGAATATATTTGCCTTACGCGCTTGCGTACATACTATCTATTAGTATTTTTTACAAATTAATTAAATAATATCAATTTAAAACAAATTAAAAGTGAAAAGTAAGAACTTGAACGATTATCGCGAGATGCGCGTGCCCACAGCGAATGTATCCACCTTACGCGCTTGCGTATATACTATCTACTTATAATTTTTACAAACTAATTAAAAATATCAGATTAAAACAAATTAGAAATAAGCAGTAAGAATTTAAACGATTATCGCCAGAATGCATGAAGCTCTTTGTAAAAATTCCAGGAAGCAACGTATAGTTTTCGAGCACAAACCTTTTTCCTACTCGAAAAATCTTTTAAAGAATGAATGTACATACAAGAATTGGGGGAATTAGATGTACCACCTGGTCCATCATAATTGTTTCTAGTTCAACTTGCTTGTCCCTTGCTCTATTATTCAGAACTGGATTAGTAGCCCCATGTTCCTTCAATATTGTGAAGATCAAGGGGAAAAAAATGTTATATGTTATGCACACAAACATTCATACTTTTACTTATATCGCTTTCCGAAAACAAAATTGACAGGGGGGGGGGGGATCAGCTTAGGAGAAAACCAAGGTTGTACGTAATGCTACTTTTAACTGATCTATTCGCAAATACTGAAATATGCGCATTTACTGTTTTTTTTTTTTAGTCTAAATTAATGGTGTATGGTTAAAGTACAAACAGTCTTTTCCTAGACTACGAAATTTTAATAGTGTGTCACTGCTGATACCGTTTATACGTCACCAGACACTTTGCGAATTTTGTGGCAAAAAATAGCATTAAATTTAGATTTTAATGAATGATTAGAATACTTTTTTTTTTAATTTTCAAAATGTGTCACTTTTGTGCCCTGGGTATTCGAGGGTCCAGGGAACAGACCCCCCCCCCATACATAATTTGATCTTGAGATACAATTTGTTAATTGTTAAAGAAAACGCATCAGTGTTGCAAATTCCTAAATTTTTCCAAAAATGTCAAAATAAATGAACAAAATCAAGAAAATGGGGAAAAAGAGCAATAAAAGTCAATTAATTATTTTTTACAGAAACAATATACATGCATGTATTTTATTTATTTGTTTATTTTTTCCAAAATTAAGACGACATCCTATGTGCATGTATTGCAAGATAACGAGCTAAAAATAAATTCCACTTATGTTTCATTTCTTTTCGCCAACAAAACTTTTACTGATAAAGCGAGAGATATGTCAACCCCGGTGAAATCGAGATCGCTCGACATTCGGGGGGAGGAAAGAGCGCAGTTCATGCTTGGCGATAACTTTTCTCTTTTGCCAACCCTGTTTTAAGGTTGCTCGGTGCGCACTTCGAGTTTGCCCATTTCGGGTGTCTGTAGGTTCCTAGGCATATATCCACGTGTGGTCAGGTCGAAAAAAAAAAAAAAAAAAAAAACCTCAACATTCATTCAGGGGTGAGAAAAATGGAAATTAAGGTCGATTTTTGAGTGAAAATTTTTTCGCGAATACTTCCTTTTTTGTAAATGGAAGTAAAAAAAGTAAATAAACAAACAACTCTCTCTACAGCAGCCGCAGCACTTTATTCTACGCCTAAATCTTTCTACAAAAATGGCGGTTGAAGTCTCTGATGACAGAACCCGTAACTTTACGCGTAAAGTGAAATAACTCATCACGACGATCGAGTTCTCTTTTGAGGTTAAAACAGCGATTGTTCTTTTCTTTTTCGCTTTGATTATACTTCTGTCTTGGAGGTTAATTGTTCCAGTACGAGGTTCACGCATGAGAAGCATCGTATGAGACCGAGGTGAACAGGTTAGTCAAGACTAAACTAGTATGTTGTGGCCATCACGAAACCTTCTTCTATATTTTTCTTTTTTTTCTTCTGATCCCTCCCCATGCTTGACGAGGAAGCAATATTCCAAACAAAAACAAAATTACACATGCAAAAACTTGACGACCATCCCAATGTCTGAATTATTGCAAAAGCAAAGCAAAAAGCAAAAATTGAAAGTTATTTTAAAAGCCTTGCTTGAATTAATTACAAATATTTTATTTGTTAACAAACATAAAATGGCAACAGTTAAAAATTTTAAATCATTGAGATAATATTTCCGATCATTTCCATTCAATTAAAAACACGAGAAATACGCAGACGACAATCTATTACGATTTATCTTTCTTATTGTTGCATTAATAAAGCTATTTTTATTCAAAAAAGAAATCAACACCTTTTGGAGCGATTGGCGTCAAAATTGAACCAAAGCCTGTTTACATATGGATTCACATATATTCCAAATTTCAACCAGAACGTAGCATTACTTCTTGAGATAGGGCACTCATAATGGAAAAAAAGAACGGGCTATTGCGCTACCCCCTGTTGACACCAAAATAAAATCAGCTCTTATACCCACTAAGGGCTACTTGCCGATAAATTTTTCTATCATTCCGTTCATTATTTCTTGAGATACAGCAGTCACAATTCACGACAAAAAACGTTCTATAGCTCAACCCCCGTTTGAGTTATTGACACCAAAATTGAAACAGCACCTGTTCCTGTTAATGGCAACATATGGACCAAATTTTGTTTAATTCCGCCAGTTACTTCCTGAGGAATAGCAAGCACGCGTAACTCAAAAAAAGTCCCATTGCTCCACCCCCCTTGGAGGAATTCGCGCCAAACACCAATGGGCACAAGTTCACATAGGGGCACATATGTGTACCAAATTTCGTTCGATTTCATGCGGTAGTTTTTGCTGTAGAGCGGCCACAAAAAACTGGTCACACACAGACGTGACACACACACATACACACACACATACACACAGACAGACATTTTCCAAAAATAGTCGAAATGGACTCAGCACACCTCAAAACGTTCGAATCCGTCAAAATTCGAAAATTTGCACGAATCCAATACTTTCTTCTATATATTAAGAAGAAAGTAAAAATGAATAAATAAAGCTCAGAATACGTTTAGAATTGGGGGATGTTTATGCATCCAGCTCGGGAATCAACTATTCATGAGGCCTACAGACGGGGTCTTAAAACAAAACAAAACCCGAGAACAAGAGAGCTAACAACTGCATAATATCGTTTTCCTCAATGTCGTGCTCAGTACACCGAGATCTCCCCATTTGAGCGAAACAAAAGCTCATCAACCAAGCACTGCGAATGGGAAGCTGAAGCTCGGACCGCAAAACATTTTCGGATACCAAACTCAAGGTGAAAAAAAATATTCCGAGTGCAGCGAAATTCACATTTAACATTCACTATACAGCAGAGCTTAATTCGCACAGGACATCACCGGGAGCTGAAGTCCTGCACTTCTTTTCAATTTTGTAAATAAATGAACTGAATTTTACAAATAAATGAATGAAAAATAATGATTTGTAAGTGTTGCGAGGGTGACCGTTGTATCACGCCCGTAACACGCACAAATCATTATCTTTTTTTTACTAATAATAAAGCTGAAAGTCCCGCTGTCTGTCAGGATCTCTGTGACGCGCATAGCGCCTAGACCGTTCGGCCGATTTTCATGAAATTTGGCACAAAGTTAGTTTGTAGCATGGGGGTGTGCACCTCGAAGCGATTTTTCGAAAATTCGATTTTGTTCTTTTTCTATTCCAATTTTAAGAACAAAATTCTCATAAGATGCACGAGTAAATTACGAAATTATCATTACGTGGAACCGTAACATGGGCACAAGCCAATTGGCGAGAAAATTCACTATACATTATTTGTAAATATACAGGCGAAAAAAAAGACCTTTTAATTTTTCTATTACGGGCAAAGCCGTGCGGGTACCACTAGTTTTAAATAAAACAACACTTTTAGAAAGTTGGACTCTATGGTTCCTTACATTCGAATACATAAAAAGTTTTTACTACAGGGTATTGACGCGTAGAAATAAGTTGTGGGAACGATAGGGCTCCAGCACTTCTTTGGTAGAAATTCAGCCATGCTATAAAGAGAGATCATTACTTTCAGCGATGCAGACTTTTTGGTTTTTAAATTGGGAGGCATCAGGGAAGCCGCCTATTCGCATTGACGAAGATGACCAACCTGACACTCAGAGGCTTGGACGAAGGGGGGGGGGACGCTGAAGGGGGCCGGAGATTTTGAAAATGAGGAGTGAAAAATGTATAGGGATGTAGGGTTAACAATATGGAGGGGGGGGCGTTTATGTCATTTGTGACGGGCCCCAAAATTTCTGTGCACTCCCCTGATGAGACTAAGTAAATAAATTTAAAAAACAAAAACCTGGACGACATTTAGGGGTTGCAAGCATCAACGATTTTATGAACACTTAAACTCTCTGTCACGTAGACTTTATACGCGCGATGCTATGCTTTCATCGCTTATTTGCTACCTACAAAAAACTCCACTATTTAGTAACTAAAAAGTCGCCCGTCGAGGTATGACGGGTGAAAATTGCTTCTACTCTTCTACATTTGAGCGAAACAATTGCCTGTTTGGTAATACTTTGATAGTTGACATTTTAACCCTAACACCAGTGGATTAACCTTAAGCTCCAGTAGAGAGCGTTAATTGTTTTCGTTTCTTCATTCATCTGAAATGACAGTCTTACCAGTAAAACAGTTAAGTTACCGGATCGAGTTCAGCCTTGTCACAATAAAGCCTTTCCTTCCATGTGAAATATTACCAAAACACATTATCAAATTATAATGCCGTGGCGCGAGTTTCGTTGTTGAAAAACGCGGGTTACTCGATCACCGGCTGTTATTTAAATGATGTTACTTTAACTATGCAATAACACATGTAGTCTATTCCAGTCAAGAAAAAAATACCTCAGAGGATCAAAGTACATCATAATACAAGGACTTTTCCAAAACAGATACTCATATTTAATATTTAGTTGTGAGTTAAAAAAAAAAAAAACATTTTTAATGATTAAGTTCCTTTCCTGACTCCTGTTATTAACATTTTAAATATTGATTGAGATCAACTAATATTCGGTGAAGGTATTTACTTAATACTAAGCTTGTTTCTATTTTAAATATTTTGTAAACTTCGTGAAGTGCATGCGGGGCGAAGTAAAATAGTTTATTTCGTTTCCTTGTCAGAATTATCTTAATGTTAACGAAGCTACAATAATTCTTACCTAAATTTGGCGTTTTTTTTTTTTTTTTTTTTTATTTCAATATAACGAGGGAGAGGGCAAATGATTTATGCGTCAAAACACATGTTTCACATATAAGTTAAATAAATACCTTTGTGCAAAAAAAAAAATGAAAATAAGAAATAACAACGTCAAATATCACTAATTGTAGATCACTGCAGACACGTGTTTCGGCGTTACACGGAACGCTTTTTCAAAGCAAAAGAAATAAGCGCCCCATACCCCCGTCCAACTACAGTACTGGATGACGAAAACTCGACACGGTCTTTGAGCCATTAGAAAAATTAAAACACTGAAGGGACAAATTAAAAAAAATTATATTCATTTGAATTTTTGGCATCTTGAATTCAAATTATGTTTTTCGCAATCACGCGCGTGTGTGTGTGTATGAATGCGCGTGTGTTTGTATAGGCGCATGTGTGTGTGTGTTTGTGTAGGCGCATGTGTGGGTGCGTGTGTATGTGTATATGTATGCATGTGTGTGCGTGTTGTGTATGCAGTGCTGTGTGTGTACGCGCGAGTGTGTGTATTAGGCGTTCGTGTGTGTGTGTATGTAGGCATATGTGTTTGTGTCTGTGTGCAGGCATGAGTGTGTGTATGTGTGTGTAGGAGTGTGTGTTTGTGTCTGTGCGCAGGTATGAGTGTGTGTATGTGTGTGTGTAGGATTTGGACGCAACCTGGAGACGGTTTTCGCAAGAGGAGCAGCATTGTGAGGCCGGTCGACGCGACGGTGGTGCTGGCAGAGGGGGCTGGCGGGAAAATAAAATGATAGGAATTCAAAACAGTCAAATGAGAACAATAAGCAATCGTGATTGCTCCCCCCAAAAAAAAATTACATTCCGCATTCGAGCAAATCCAACGCTGCAGAATATTAATAAAACAACGAGGAAAGCCCTTTCTCAGTAACTGGATAATTTAGCAACCTCTACGCAAGACATATGTTGCAGAAACTGTTGAAAATGAGAGAGATGCAGTGACTCGAGCGAGGAATGCAGGCGGAAAAAATGACCATTCATCATGGGACCGGTTCGAATGAAGAGTGCTTGACGTATTCCCGTCGCTTTGATACTATTAAATGCAGTCTTTATTGTACAATGTCACATTTCTTTCAGAGATGTTACATCTCAAAGCAATTTAAACACTAGGTGTCATGATGTCCTCGACACGTGCTTTATAGCAGAGGTGAGCCGCAATGCAGGGAATATTCGGAAGAAGGAAAGGCTTCTGCTCTTATTTGAAATTTAAATAAATTATAGAAGGCGCTGCACTCTCTGGTTAATGGTGGATGAACGACGTAAAGCAAAGACCGTGCCACTTACGTAGGATATTACCTGCTTAAGGCCCCTATATATACGAGCCGATGCATCAGTTTAAGATTAGCCATTTTGGATCGGAGCGCGTGTTTGAGTGGTTTTGCCTTTTCTGGCGAGTTATCGCGTTTGGTGATTGTTCACTGTGAGCAATTATTAGCGACACGTGAATTGTTTATTAAATAAAATATTATTTGCGGCAAATTTGGTGAAATCCAAAACTTTGCTATGGTAACCCTAGCAGTGCAACAATGAAAATCCGATCCAAAATGGCTAAACTTAAGCTGATGCGTCGGCCTATCTATATAGCGGCTCTATACCTGCCCCATGAGACATCTGCCTCGTACGCAAAAAAAATCAAATGTTTTACCTCTTTGACTGATTTCTTAAATCACTGCAAAGTGGCGTATTCAAGCTCTAAAAATTAGATTTCGACATCTTTGCCACACATTCCGGGGAGCTGGGAACAAGTACTATCGGAGCAAAAAACAGAAAAATTTCTACTGGTTTTATGTTTGAAGGCATCGGTTAAACACTCCCTTTTTGAGGCTAATTGTTATCTAGCAGCAGAGTTGGCAAGTTTCTGACAAGGTGGTTAAAACCACTGGTAGAATGGGTTTTTGCCGGCATGGCAAAAACCCATTTCTGCCACATTTGTGGCAGAAACTCAAAAAATGGTATAAAAGTAATTACTGACACATAATAAGGAATGCTTGGGAAAAACAATTAAATGTTAACCAAAGTGCAATTTATTTCCAATATTATCACCATTCAAAAAAAAAACAGATTTTATCAAGTCCAGCAGAACTAACAGGAACAAGATTAACAAGATTTTTACATTTTTTTAAAACTGGTCCACCGCGTTGTAGTTTAAGTAGTTGGCTAGAAAAATACATTTCAGGAAATGAGACTACTTTATTTTGCAAAGCTATATTATGTACAAAATCTATGTTAATATTGGCCAAGTAAAATTCTGTCTCTTTCTTCATTATAATCTCAGTCTCAAGCACCTATAAGATTCTCGTCTTTTGCTAAAAATAATCCAAATGTTACAAGCCTCTGTAATTGAACAATTCTCTCTCTAAACTAAATCAAGGGCAATAGCAATAGATTTTACTTTTTACAATGATAAAATGATTTGCATTTTTTAGTTTACTTAAACAAGTATGATTAAGTAATTACTGAAACAGTTATAAGATATTTTTTAATTTTTGCCAGTTTCTGCCGGCAGAGAGCCAACAGCCAACCCTGTCTAGTAGTGATACTACATAAAAATTATATCTTTTGGACGTGCAATATGATAAGAAAAACCGAGATTGAACGATCAGGAGGGGAAGAAAAGAAACCAAACAAAAACAAAGGAAAAAAATGAGTCCTTGAAAACCAGGGCAAAAAAATGGAGTACTGCGACTTTTGAAAGTCTGAAGTAATATTTCAATTGGAAAAGGGAGAAATTGATACGTCTTGAATGACTGTTATAGAGAAAGATAATGTAGTCCTAAACAAAACTAGTTATGTTGTGGCCATCACGAAACTTTCTTCTATATTTTTCTTTTTTTATCTGATCCCTCCCCGCATGCTTGATGAGGAAGCAATATTCCAAAAAAAAAAAAAAAATTACATATGCAAAAACTTGACGACCATCCCAATGTCTGAATTATTGCAAAAGCAAAGCAAAGAGCGAAAATTGAAAGTTATTTTAAAAGCCTTGCTTGAATTAATTACAAATATTTCACTTGTTAACAAACATAAGATGGCAACAGTTAAAAATTTTAAATCATTGAGATAATATTTCCGATCATTTCCATACAATTAAAATCACGAGAAATACGCAGACGACAATCTATTACGATTTATCTTTCTTATTGTTGCATTAATAAAACTATTTTTATTCGCTAAAAAATAATGATAATAAAAATAAATCAGCACCTCTTGGCGCGATTGGCGCCAAAGTTAAACCAAAGCCTGTTTACATATAGATTCACATATATTCGAAATTTCAACCAGAACGTAGCATTACTTCTTGAGATAGGGCACTCAAAATGGAAAAAAAGAACGGGTGATTGCGCTACCCCCTTTTTAGCTGTTGACACCAAAATAAAATCAGCTCTTATACCCACTAAGGGCTACTTGCCGATAAATTTTTCTTTCATTCCGTTCATTATTTCTTGAGATACAGCAGTCACAATTGACGACAAAAAAACGTTCTATAGCTCAACCCCCGTTTGGGTTATTGACACCAAAATTGAATCAGCACTTGTTCCTGTTAATACCAACATATGGACCAAATTTTGTTTGATTCCGCCAGTTACTTCCTGAGGAATAGCAAGCACGCGTAACTCAAAAAACGTCCCATTGCTCCACCCCCCTTGGAGGAATTCTCGCCAAAAACCAATGGGCACAAGTTCACATACGGGCACATATGTGTACCAAATTTCGTTCGATTTCATGCGGTAGTTTTTGCTGTAGAGCGGCCACAAAAAACTGGTCACACACAGACGTGACACACATACATACACACACACATACATACATACACACACAGACAGACAGACAGACATTTTCCAAAAATAGTCGAAATGAACTCAGCACACCTCAAAACGTTCGAATCCGTCAAAATTCGAAATTCGAAAATTTGCACGAATCCAATACTTTCTTCTATATATTAGATATAGAAGAAAGTAAAAATCACGAGAAATACGCAGACGACAATCTATTACGATTTATCTTTCTTATTGTTGCATTAATAAAGCTATTTTTATTCGAAAAAAAAAAAAAAAAAAAAAAAAAAAAAAAAAAAAAAAAAAAAAATCAACACCTCTTGGAGTGATTGGCGTCAAAATTGAACCAAAGCCTGTTTACATATGGATTCACATATATTCCAAATTTCAACCAGAACGTAGCATTACTTCTTGAGATAGGGCACTCACAATGGAAAAAAAGAACGGGTTATTGCGCTTCCCCCTTTTCAGCTGTTGACACCAAAATAAAATCAGCTCTTATACCCACTAAGGGCTACTTGCTGATAAATTTTTCTTTCATTCCGTTCATTATTTCTTGAGATACAGCAGTCACAATTGACGACAAAAAACGTTCTATAGCTCAACCCCCGTTTGAGTTATTGACACCAAAATTGATTCAGGATCTGTTCTTGTTAATGGCAACATATGGACCAAATTTTGTTTGATTCTGCCAGTTACTTCCTGAGGAATAGCAAGCACTCGTAACTCAAAAAACGTCTCATTGCTCCACCCACCCCCCTTGGAGGAATTCGCGCCAAAAACCAATGGGCACAAGTTCACATAGCGGCACATATGTGTAGCAAATTTCGTTCGATTTCATGCGGTAGTTTTTGCTGTAGAGCGGCCACAAAAAACTGGTCACACACAGACGTGACACACACACATACACACACACAGACAGACAGACATTTTCCAAAAATAGTCGAAATGGACTCAGCACACCTCAAAACGTTAGAATCCGTCAAAATTCGAAAATTTGCACGAATCCAATACTTTCTTCTATATATTAGATATAGAAGAAAGTAAAAAGCAGGAGTTAGCAGCAAAATGTAGGAGTTTCAAGGAGTCTCCAAAAAGTATCCGAAATGACAGAGTTTTGAAGGAGCGTACAAACCCTGGTCCTATGAACAACTAACTGTCAAGTAAAATAACATTTGGTAACAGTAGTTTCTCGTTTACGGTCGTTTCAAAATGATGTTTTCACATCAGAGATACAAATACAAGTGTGTGAGGTATGGAGTGTTGAGACAACACTACACTAGACACGATGTTAGTTAAGACTTCAAAACACATAATTACCGAGCCAAAACGCAAACATAAGACTTGCAACCGCAGAAGCAATCTGGACAAACCACGCAGCTATATGAACCAAAACAAACGGAAGGCGCATTCAAACGACGAAAGTAAAGACAGACGACAGCCCGTCATCACGTTCGCAACTTTTAATGATTGATGTACAAATCTTTTAACTTTTTCCACGCAGCGTCTGAGAATCAGGAATGAAATTTTAATAACAGCAACTGAGTACACACAAACACAGTCCTTAAATCACACTAACGCGACATTTCCCGCTCATGACAGACGCGTCTGGAAATCCAAGGGTACGGAATATTTTCTCTCTGCTTTGTTCCATTAACCACCTGAAACGGCTGTCTGTCGAGGGTTAGAATATTCTAAATTCATATTTTATCTACATATACGGCTGTCCATAAATGACGTCACATCTTTTCAACACATCTGATCCCATTCCCCCCCCCCCCCCACCAGTTCCAAAATCTCACACTTCACCTTAATTTTACGAACCTCCCGCCTCAAAGCGTGGCATCATTTGTAGAAGGCACCTCTCCCCCCCTAAAGAAAAACATGGCAACTCAGAATAAAAAGTAGGAGTTTGTAAATTAAAGCGTAAAGTTATTGATAAAAATTCTAGATGTATGGTGTGTTATTAAATTCTTCAACTTTTCATGAAAGCGAAAATACAGCATTGCATTTACGATTTTTTTTTTTTTTTTAATTTTTTAAACATTATTGGGGCACTGAAAATGACTGTACAGTGGACAGTATCTTTCAAATTGAGATTTGAATTGTTCATCTTATTAAATTCACACCGCTTTCATAAAAAGTCCAACCACGGATTGCATGCAATTTTCAAATGTCCCGATAAGACGAATCTATGTGAATAAGGGGAGGAAAGTAAAAATTTGATGCGCGTATTCCGCTCATTTGAATGAGACTGCTTCTGCAAAAGCTGACATCGGTAAAAAAAAATAATAGATTCGTCCATTTCCGGCTGTAAAACGGATGTTTGTCTTTCCATACAATCCGTGGTCAGACAGTAACCATGTTTCCTTTTTTTTTTCAGAAGAAGACAAGCTACTTAATAGACGACGTTCAATTATACCTCTATTTTCATTTTCGTAAGGCAAAAGGTAAAATAAACACTTATACACTTTTTTTCTTTTTGTCAACGTTCAAGTGAACCTTTCTTTTTCAAACCATTCCATTACTTTAAGTTTCACAAGTAACATTCGAAAGCAGGGCGGAAATATTCAAACTACACCGCAGATTTATGCGAGTTGACTCAGCCATGTTTATTTCCTCCTGAGCTATATGCAAAGTAGGTCGACCGTTTTATTACCGTGAGTGCATCACAACATCGAATCTTTAGCAATAAAACCCCTTTTTACTTTAATTCCATTGCATTTTCTTCAGAGTGCGGAAAAGAGCCTAAAAATAAGAACTTCCCTAGATCTGACGTTTGACCGTTTTAAGATTCAAGCAGCAGAATGTATTTTAAGAAAGTGAATATGAAATTTCAATGCAGTGCCTAGTTATTAAAACAAACTTCACGTTTATGAAGGAGGGCACGTTCGCACAAAAAAAAAAAAAAAAAAAAAAAAAAAAAAAAAGAGAGAGAGATGATGTGTGCATCACATGACTTCCTTTTTACACCACTTTAATGTTATTTCCCATTATCGGCCATTCTAATTCAATAGTTAATTCTCTAAATATCACCAACAAGCCAAATAATAATAAGGCCAAATTAAAACCAGATTTTTTTTTAAAAAGAAAAGCCAAATTTGATGCCAAGTTGGCGACAAAACTTGGCGACCAAAAGACTGGCGATATATCGCCAAGTGTCCGCCAAATTATAACACCACTTGAGTTTGCACCGAAATTAACAATGATTCCCCCCCCCCCTCCAAAAAAAAAAAAAAAACAAGGAGCAAAAAAAAAACCCCTTTAGAAACACCCGAATGCAACCAAAAGAGAAGGTGCACAACTAGACTAGGAGTCTACGTACCAAATTTCAACTTTCTTGGACATACCGTTCTTGACTTATGCGACATACATACGTACATACAGACGTCACGAGAAAACTCGTTGTAATTAACTCGGGAATCGTCAAAACGGGTATTTCGGGCGTCTATATGTTCTTGGAAATATATGCACGTGTGGTCGGGTCGAAAAAAAAACTCCGTATTCATTCGGGGTGAGCAAAACGGAAATTAAGGTCGATTTTTGAGTGAAATTTTTTTCGCGAATACAATGGGGAGATAAATCTGTGTAAAATGTTTTTTTACTTCGGTTCGCAAGAAATTACGGGTGAAAATATTTAGTTTTTCCTTGCTTACTCCAAGGCTCTATTATCATTAAATTGGCGTAAAAGGAAGTCATGTGATGCACACATCAGCTCGTTTGTAAAAGGAAGTAACCAAAAAAAAAAAAAAAAAAAAAAACTCACAACTAACACTTATCACACTACTTTCGATACAGAAGAAAATAATAAGCTTCATTTTTCGGTGCAAATGTATTCAAGAAAATGTATTTCAGGACTGGTAATTACAATTGAAGCCCTCTAGTTGCAAGGGTTGTAAGAGCAGAAACTTAAAATTTGGAGATAACTGGAGCAAACGGTAGGAGAAATTTGGGGCAGGGAAGGCACTCCTCGAAAGGGCTACTATGAAGAATGATTTACAGTAACTTTTCAGTGAAAGTTTACCCAGGGGTTCGTACTCAATTTCAGAAATAAAATGAAGGAGTTTTGGAGGAGTTTTGAAGGAGTAAAATGAGATTTTGAAGGATGGGCTGTCATTAAATGATGTTGCACTTTTTTTCAACGTATTTGACCCCCTTCCCTTTTGTCACACTTCACCTTACTCCTCCTCTTGTCACATGTCATGTCTTTTATAATTATATTGATATAATAACTGTATGGTGTCACTTATTGTCACCCTCTCTCTTCCCCTTGTCACAATTTCATGAACCCGTCTCCCCTTCAATGCATTGCTCTTTTTACAATATCATAACTGCAATATACTAAACAATTGTTTTTTTAAACACAATCACTTAATGAAGTACATTTTCTTATGTATTTTTGAATAGTTAAATAATGATTAGAGAACTTGACTTATGTTGCTCAGAGTGTGGTGGAGAAAAAACAATATAATCATAAAACTTGAAAAAATAGCCAAGCACCATTTAAACATGTTTTATTTCACTTATGAAATGTCTTTCTCATATAACAATATTTTCACCTTAAACTTTTATGACTTCTATGATCAATTTGTAAATCACATCTTTATGAAAAAAATAAATATACGAAATTACTTCATTAAATTCGCCCTTATACCTTCGCTCTTGTGACGAAGTTAAGTTATCGATCAAAGTCTTTTATGTTACTGTCATAGAGGAAGATTATGTAGTCTTAAACTAAACTAGTATGTTGTGGCCATCACGAAACTTTCTTCTATATTTTTCTTTTTTTTTTTCTGATCCCTCCCCATGCTTGACGAGGAAGCAATATTCCCAACAAAAACAAAATTACACATGCAAAAACTTGACGACCATCCCAATGTCTGAATTATTGCAAAAGCAAAGCAAAGAGCGAAAATTGAAAGTTATTTCAAAAGCCTTGCTTGAATTAATTACAAATATTTTATTTGTTAACAAACATAAGATGGCAACAGTTAAAAATTTTAAATCATTGAGATCATATTTCCTATCATTTCCATACAATTAAAATCACGAGAAATACGCAGACAACAATCTATTACGATTTATCTTTCTTATTGTTGCATTAATAAAAATATTTTTATTCGCAAAAAAAAAATCAACACCTCTTGGAGCGATCGGCGTCAAAATAGAACCAAAGCCTGTTTACATATGGATTCACATATATTCCAAATTTCAACCAGAACGTAGCATTACTTCTTGAGATAGGACACTCAAAATGGAAAAAAAGAACGGGTGATTGCGCTACCCCCCTTTTAGCTGTTGACACAAAAATAAAATCAGTTCTTATACCCACTAAGGGCTACTTGCCGATAAATTTTTCTTTCATTCCGTTCATTATTTCTTGAGATACAGCAGTCACAATTGACGACAAAAAACGTTCTACAGCTCAACCCCCGTTTGAGTTATTGACACCAAAATTGAATCAGCACCTGTTCCTGTTAATACCAACATATGGACCAAATTTTGTTTGATTCCGCCAGTAACTTCCTGAGGAATAGCAAGCACGCGTAACTCGAAAAACGTCCCATTGCTCCACCCCCCTTGGAGGAATTCGCGCCAAAAACTAATGGGCATAAGTTCACATAGGGGCACATATGTGTACTAAATTTCGTTCGATTTCATGCGGTAGTTTTTGTTGTAGAGCGGCCACAAAAAACTGGTCACACACAGACGTGACACACATACATACACACACACACACACACAGACAGACAGACATTTTCCAAAAATGGTCGAAATGGACTCAGCACACCTCAAAACGTTCGAATCCGTCAAAATTCGAAATTCGAAAATTTGCACGAATCCAATACTTTCTTCTATATATTAGATATGGAAGAAAGTAAAAAGGAGGAGTTTTGAAGGGGTCAAAAACCAAAATGAAGGAGTCTGAAGGGCCCTTCGGAAAAATTTCTTAAATGAAGGAGTATTGGCGGAGTTTTGGAGGAGTGTACGAACCCTGTATACCTAAGGTTAGGGACTCCCCGATAGGAGGTCACTGTGACCTCCAAAAATTTTCCAAAATCTTCATTCGGCAAAATTCGAAGTTCCATTCGGTAGAATTAGGAATTTTATTCGGTAAATTGAGGCTTCCTGCTTTCCCAAAAATTTAAGTTCGGGGCGCCCCTGCCTAAGGTTTGAACTAATGCTGTAGTTCGGCAAAATTTGAAAGTCTATTTGGCGAATTGAGATTTTCTGCCCTCCCAAAAATTTAAATTTTGGGTGCCCCTGCCTAGTGTGAACTAATGCTGTAGTAATGCTGCGGGAAGGGAGAGGGGGGGGGGGTGCGCCCCTCGAAATATTTATTTATTTATTTATTTATTTTCTGCTATAACGCAAACTGTAATGTAAATTGGTTTTAAACCCCTCCCTTTTTTGGGTGAGTTTCGGTTTTGGGTTTGGCATATGATCATATGATGAACCTGTACTGACTTGAAACCTGCCAACTCAAGCGAACAGATTTAAATCGTTTGTTGGTGGTGTTGCCAACTTCTTTGCGCAAATAAGACTAAATATAAACCTGTGCTCATACGGCTTTTGCAAATATTTCAAGGTGGATCGAAAAATATCCAAAGAGTCAACCCTCAAAAGTCTCTACAGTTCCTTAAAACCATTCAACTTCGAACTGCAAGAACAATTAATGCGCACAGAACAGAAAGTATAATCATTTGAAGTACACAAGTGATCTCGAGCGCAAAAGAGAGGAACTACTGTTAAGCAATCTTAAAAAACACTGTCGTATAAGAAGGGAAATAAAACATCGCTTTGAGATATCACTTTACAAGCAACTCATTATGGTCAAATTACAATTTCAAAGAGAAGTGAAAATGAAACACTACTTCTTTTCACACGCGCATACATAAGAACAAGTAGGAAATGATTGGGCAACGTTTATCAGCTGAGAGAACAAGTCAGAATTCCACAACATAACCGAAGGAGAAAACGCCTCAGAAGTAAAAAAAGAAAGAAAAGGCGTCGAAAACAAAACTGCGCGCTCTGGATTTAGGTTTCGGTGCCAGCGAAAAGGCGACTTTCACTTGAAATAGCTGCGCCCGAGGTCGCTCGACAACAGACGAAACGGAAACGAGGGTGTTCATTGTAACGGTTGCAGTTACATTCGCGAAACAGGATTGTTATTTTTCGAGACTATGACCCGTGACCTTAACACAGGGACTGGCTTTTGTAGAAGGGTCAAAATAATTATTGCGCATACCACCGCTCGCAAAACGAGTCGACGAACTGGGCGGTCATTCCAAGCTCGTCAGCTTGCGAGATCGAGATTTTCGCTCACGTGATCGGTTTTGACGTAGAAATGTCGCAAAGTAGCATTTTAATCTACTCGAACTGAGCTTGCGGCTAGGTTCGAGTAGATTAGAATACAACTTTGCGACATTCCTACGTCACAACCGATCACGTGAGCGAGAATCTCGCAAGCTGATGAGCTTGGAATGACCACTCTGGTCTATTTAAGAAAAGAAAATTTAATTCTGTATTTTAAAAATTAAAATAAAAGAGCTCGCGTTGTTTTAGTATTTCATAAAGCTCATTAAAAGCTGACCCAGGAAATTCCAACGGATCCTAGGAAAAAACCGCGGCAACTTTTCGAACTTTTAATTCGATCAGTTTCAATTACATGGACATTACATCAGTTTCAATTTACAACTGATGTTTATTTGCGAAAAAGAAAACCGGCAGCATGTTCTACAAATTCCTTCAGCAACCTAGACAGGGTTCGACGATATATATCATGATATATATCATGATATATATCACGATATATATCCGACATTTATTTTGAAAATATCATGATATTTTGATATTTATCTTTTCAACTAAGGTATTTTCAATGTAAAAAATATATTAATCATACTACTGTTGTTCATTTATTATTAAAAATAACCAAAAAGTCATGTACTATGTTTCTGTACATCATTAATGCAGTAATTCGTTTTTGTTTTATATTCATAAAATTATCAGTAATGTTACAATTTTTATTATATTAAAAGTGCCTAATTAAATATTACACGTTGGTCAGAAAAAAAGAAATGTCTTATGGGCAGTTCTCAAAAGGTGGGAACAAAAAAGTTAACTTGGAGCAATTTCAAAAATTTTCAAATTTGACATCAATTTTGCTTTTATTCTACAGCATGCATACCTAGAACACAATATATGAACATGAAAAGACAGCAGGTATTTGTAAAAATTATTAATTAGCAAATCAAATCAGCAGTCTGTAGGTTTGGACATTGTTGTCCTGTAGGTAACGGAAAGTTTCACCATTTTTGACAATTGTTAATCTGATTTTTAACTTTTCCAATGAAAATTTTATTTACTACTTTTTGAATTTTGAAATTTAATAATAAAGCGGATATTAATGAAGTACTTGAATGGCTATACATACTGCTCTTTACATATAATAAAGTTTTGGAATGATTTTGAAGAAGTTGATAAAAGGTAAAAAAAAGCTTCATGGAAATAACTATACAAACTCGTAGCTTCTTTTATTAAATAACATTTGTATTTCTCTGGATTATTAACTTTCATTTCTGCAGATATTTTCCAAAACATGTGGTTAATTCAAAAGGCCTACTATCTCTCAAATCTCAAGATAGAATGAAAATTACCAACTGATATTTGTTTACAAATCAACTGCAGACGAATTTTTTTAACTCTAAAAAATTAAAAATAAAAAAAATTGCTAGCGCAGCTGATAAAGTCGCCAAAACTAGTGCAACTAACGATAAACTACATTTGTCAAACTGGAATTCCCCTCTGGTAACCTTTAGCTTATCGTATACTGTGTTGTCGCTAATGGAGGTTTGCTTGGCGATTTTAGAGCAAAATGGCTTTCGTTACGAACATAACCAGCCATGTTTCTACTGTTATTTATGTATTGTTCAATGTGTAGCGTATTAATTATGCAAAATACCAATGGATTAAAGAAGATAACATTATAATAACCTTTTTTATTGAGGTTAGAAGACAGTAGATCATCAAAAACTATGAATAAACAGACAGAATCATCGGCGTCAAGATCGTAACGCCATTTGGACATCTCACATGTATGTTTAAGAAAAATCATTTTTCTTCTAAGATACTGCATAAAAGCTTATTAAAACACTTTTAAACAATTAAAAATTGATTCTGAGGATCTATAAATACCTTTAAAACGAAAACATCATATACTTAGTTCTCAAATAATAGCATTGTAAAGATCGTAACTTTTGGACATACATCAAATTTCAAACTTACGTTTTTTTAAAATCGTTTACAAAGTAAATAATCTATTTTTACTTTTGTTATTTGTGTAAAATATTAACAAAAAGTTATTCAGTGTAAGATTCATACCTTTAATTTTTTTTGAAACGTATGGAAATAATTTAACAAAAATTTTTTTTAATGGTACATTTGCTCAGTTAACGTTTTGGTATGTCCAGAATTGTGCCTTTTAGCAAAGAAAATATTTTTTTAAGGGCATTTGAAGAGCATTTTTTCTATAATTTATGTCAATTCTTGTCTCTATACAGTATTATAGTTTAACTCAAAAATTTTTGGGTTAATTAAAATGAAAGTTATTTAGTGTTGAAGCTTCAAAGTTGAGGTCTGTGTTTGTTCCCACCTTTTGAGAACTGCCCCTTATGACTGTGCAGTGACAGATGCATATTTTTTATTTCTGAATCATATAACTGTGTAAAAGTAGCTAGTAAAACAAAAACAAGAAAAACTGCTATTGCTAAATGAACTCCATTAAAAAATTGATAAAAATATAAAATGAAATCTTTACTAATAATAAAGCTGAAAGTCTGTCTGGGTGTTTGGATCTCTGTCTGGATCTCTGTGACGCGTATAGCGCCTAGACCGTTCGGCAGATTTTTATGAAATTTGGTACAACATTAGTTTGTAGCACGGGGGTGTGCACCTCGAAGCGAATTTTCGAAAATTCCGATTTTTTTCTTTCTATATTCCAATTTTAAGAACATTTTACCGAGAAAATTATAACAACGTGGACGAATAAATAACGGAATTATCATAAAGTGAAACAGTAACATGTGGAAGGAAATGAATATAGCAAATAGGCGAGAAATTCATTATCCATTATTTGTAAATATACAGGCGAACCAAATGACCTTTAAATCATGGGCAAAGCCATGCGGGTACCACTAGTATTAAATAAAAATAATGAAAGAGACCTTAATTTTAAGTCTACATATTGTAATAATAGTTAAAGAGTGATTTGAGGATGCATTTACTATTTTAAAGACTTAAGTTTGTGCTGATTGAAAATATCGGATGTATATCAAAATATCCGATATATATATAAATGTCGGATATTTTCGATATTTTGGAAAGTATCATGATATTTTCGAATCATGAACCTAGATAAAGTGAACGAATAACGAACCGAAGTTTTTTGTTATTTTTACTCTAATGATAAAACCCTTTCGGCTTGTTGTATGCAGGACTTTCAATTAATGTTAATAGCCACAAGAGGGAAAATTCCAAATGAACGAACACGGTGCGGTTAAGAGAAAGTTGGGTTCATTAAATGATGTCACACTTTTTTTTCAACAAACTTGACCTTCGTCACAAAGTGTCGCACTTCACCTTACCCCCCTCCCCTCGTCACATGTCACGCTATATCCATAAGCATTAGGGTGGTTCAAAAATGCACGTAAAAAAAAAGCTTCTCCTAGATAACAGGACACCCATGAATATTTTTAGACTTGTGGATATAGTAATATACTGGAAGAATTTCAGCTTCCTATTTCAACTGAAAGAGGGTGCTCAGCCCCCTCCCCCAAACATCATAAGTATGGGGAGGGGTATTTAAAAAATACATTGAACTGAAAAAACAATGCTACAGATTATAATATACACTAGTAATATGCATATACACATTGCAATAAAATAATTAGTTATAAAAAAACAGCTAGGGAAATTAATTTTTTCTAAATGTATGACATTTTCTATGGTACGGCTAATGTTAAATTGAGGGGTCATTGAGCACCCTCTTAAAATTTGCGTAAGAAGCTAAAACTTTTGCAGTACAATACTATTAGTAAGAGCACAATTCTATCAGGAAGTCTAAAAAACATAGGGGCTGTCCTGGACTCTAGCTGAAAAAAAGTTTTTTTTTTTGAAACACCCTAATGGAAATACAATTTCACCCTTTTGAAATCATTCTGTTTTCTTTCTTTTGTCCAGATCTCTCCTATTCTGATGGGAAGTTTCTAAAGTATTTTGTTCAAAAATATTATCTATTCAAAATCAAACTCGGTAGGTAACTTTCAAGTCGAAAAACGAAATACGGCCGAAAATTCCTCAATGTGAAAGGTATATAGATACGCAGGGGAAGGAATGTTTGCGTTACCCGTGCATAGAGCTGTCAACTATTGGCGTATTTTATTTATTTTTTCATAGCCGCAGTGTTTTGCCAACACATATTAGAGTCTTACTATATAATATAGACTAGTGGATCGCAATATGTTAGAAGAATTTTAGCTTCCTATTTCAACTGAAAGAGGGTGCTCAACCCCCTCCCCCAAACTTCAATAGTATGGGGAGGGGGTTAAAAAACATCGATTGAAAAAACAATGCTACATATTAAAATATACACTAGAAATATGCATATACATAGCATTAAAATAATTATTTAATAAAAAATATCTAGGGAAATTAATTTTTTCTAAATGTATGACAATTTCTACGGTACGGCTAATGTTAAATTGAGGGGTCATTGAGCACCCTCTTAAAATTTGCGTAAGAAGCGAAAACTTTTGCAGCACAATACTATTAGTAAGTCCAAAAAAAAAAAAAAAGGGAGTTCCTGGACTCTAGCTGAAAAAAAGTTTTTTTGAACCACCCTAATAAGTATTATTTATTTATTTATTTATTTTTAAGTGACGGTGACATTTCTTTTTACTCCCTCCCTCCCTCCCCCTCGACTTGCAATTTCACGAACTCCCCTCCCTCTCAAAGCGCGACATCATTTGCGGCAGACCCTTTATTAAATTTCACTTTCGTCAAAAGGAAAAAATCAGATGTGAACTGGACATCGCATACTTTCTCATACACGAGCTTATTTGATAAAGAATAACTTTTTAATAACTAAACAATGATTTTAGTGTAACCGAGCCAAAAGAAGTTTTAAAAACATTAACCGTCGAAATAAAAAATAGTGTTAGTTACAAAAGGTAACAACAAGTATGTATCCTCAAGAGCTGTCATACTTCCGTCACTACAAAAGCTAGTGTTACCAGAGCGAAGTTTTCGGCATTGACAAATCTAGCCAAATAAGTGAAAGTTACCAGATAAAACTAGTGATGTGCCGGATCGTTAAAAAAGTAGATCCGCGGATACGGATCCGGATCATTAGTGTCAAGATCCGCGGATAACTTCCTTTTTTGTAACAGGAAGTAAAAAAGATACATAATATTTTCCTATTCTCAAAAATCCCAACTGCGCCATAGCAACTACACGCGAGTCTAACATTCCCAAACGAAAGCGAGAGCACTTCAATCCCACGTAGAGTTGTTCTCTTCAAGGTGGAGAACCCTCCGCAGAGCACGAAGATGTCAGGAGCGACGAGCGTGGGCCATTGTTCTCTTCATGATAACGCACAATTACCGAGTACGCGGCATCCGGTCTCGGAGGCGGACACGAGGTCGAGACCACAACAAAACAAACGACACCTCTACATTTCTTCTCCCCCCGGCGTACAAATAATGTGGGAATGGAATAGACAAGAAGTTTTGGAGCATTTCTTGGCAACTTAGTTCTCACAAAAGCTCATTATTTTCCCTAAAGAAATAAAATAAGCTGTTTAAAAACCTTCACACTTTTTAAATTCAAATTATTAATGTATCTTTTTACACGGGGCTGTCCCCCCCCCCCTAAGAGCAAGGCCGTACCCACTTAAATATAGCAAACCGCCCCCTTAAAGTAAAAAAAATAATAATAATTTGAATTTTGACCTCTTGCATTCAAATTATGTTTTTCGCAATCACGAGTGTGTGTGTATGTAGGCGTGTGTGTTTATGTGTGTGTGGGGGAGGGGTATGTGTGTAGGGGGTATGTGTATGTGTGTAGGCATGTATGTTTATGTCTGTGTGTAGGTATGAGTGTGTGGGGGGGGATGTGTATGTGTGTAGGCATATGTGTTTGCGTCTGTGTGCAGGCATGAGTGTGGGTAGTTGTGTGTAGGTGTGTGTGTATGTATGCGTGTGTGTTTGTGTGTGTAAGTGTATGTATTTGTGTGTGCGCGTGTGTGTGTGTGTAGTTGTGTGTGTATGCGCGTGTGTGTAGGACATGGGCGCAACCTGGAGACGGTTTTCGCTATAGGAGCAGCATCGTGAGGAGCCGGTCGACGGTGATGCTGCAGAGGGTGCTGGCGGGAAAATAAAATGATAGCACATCAAAACAGTCAAGTGAGACCAAAAAGCAATCGTGATTGCTCAATAAACCCTAAAAACACACAAATGCGGAGGGAATCACTTAGTGTTCCTTTCAACGCCGAAACACGTGTCAGCAATAATCTGCAATATGTGCTTTTTGAAGTTATTTCTTATTTCATTACCTCCTTTGTTTAAAAAGTTGAATAAATAAATAAACGCACGAAAGAGAAATTGTTGCGCCACCGATAATATGGTGGCTCTAATAACAAGACCCTTGACATTGGACGAATTTATTTATGTTTGGACTGCAAAAGAAGAAATTTTTGACAAAATAAGTTCCTCGTAAAGCAAACTGGCTCTTCTCACCCCTATTTTAACAAATGGAATCGCTAAATTCTGTGCTCATCAAAAGTTATCTTATTAGAACCAGACTACAAACTTCGTATTGGTTTTTTTCTCCCCTAAATAAATTGATTGCAGAAGAAAAAAAAAGGGGCAAACAAATTGGTGTGTCCAAATTGACCTTCCCCTCCCTATTTCCCTTGTGTCACACTTCACCCCACCCCCTTATCACACGTCACGCTGTTCCCCTAAACACATTCCTATAAAAAAAATGAGTGATGTCACACTTCTTGTTTCCCCCTCCCTCCTCCTTATTGTCACAAACTCTCACAATTTCATGAACCCCTTCCCCCTCAAAGCTAGACGTCACTTGTGGACCGTCCTATTCCGGTTTTTATCAACCTCCCCCCCCCACACACAATGAAGCCGCTTCTTATCAGAAATTTTCCTAATCATTCCAAGGAATGAAACGGATAAATAAACTTCGTTTACTTTCAATTCCAAGCAAAGAATTTCTCGGTACACGCTAATCCAAACACGGCGTGTTTCCTTTTCCTGCCTGTTTACCTTGTGACGCCCAATCAAGTTCCACGATCATAAACATCTTGAATGTTAAACCGATTAGCTATTTCGAAGAGTCATCAGAAAAGAGGATCACATGAGATTATAGTCGCTTTTTCTAAAGATAAGTCGATCCCAGCTTTTTTCATAAATGGGGGTGGGGGGGGGGGAAACTGTGATTCAATGTTTGGTGACGATGCACTATCGTGCGTTATCCGCCGAAGGAACAATGCATGAATGAAAAAACAAACTGTGACTTTTGCGAAGTGGGACAAACATGACGCATTCGGTTTTTTCATTTAATAAATACGTACTTTAGTCTAAAAACAGACTGTTTAATTCGAGCCAAATGATTTTGATAACAAAATATCAAACACAATACGCAACAAGTTCAATGCATACAAGGAAAATTCTGATTCTCCCAATTTACATTCTAACTACATTAGCTGGAACTGAACAATAGGGAAGTTGTAACCTATTAAATGTTCATATTTTGACTATTGGATATTGTTAATTGACCCTCAAAACTAAAAAATTCACCATCGCCGAATTTTAAAACACCGTGATTGATTTTTAATGAATTTTTAAAATTCCACGCGCAAAAGTGCGCTTTTCTGAAAAGTCACGAGCTTACGTAACAGGGCATTAATGGGCAGCCTTCAGCCGAAGATCCCTTGTTTTCGATACGGACATTTTGAGCGCGCTGATACAGTGAAGCACCGTTTATACGTTTTTGAAGGGACTGTATGAAAAAAGCGTACAAATGAAAAAACGTATAATAGGTATAGGTCAATGTGTATTAGACTCTGCAGGGACCAATTTAAAAAACGTATAATTGATAAAAACGTATAAAAGAGAAACGTATAAACGGTTTTTTAGAAATTCAATAATCCTTTTGAACACACTATGGAGGCCGGATTCGTTAAAGCACAATCTAATAACCTTCCTCAAGTAACATCAGTGATGGTATTCGAAAATTTCCGAGAGGATGAGAGGTTTAATGTTCCAGAAACGCGAGGAGGTAAGCCTTACGTTTCGTCTTCGAAGTCAACTGCACGTCCTTCGGCTTCTCCCGCGGCGGAATAGCGCATGACGTCACTGCCTGTGCCATTTGATGTCACAATCGCTTAAACTTTAAAATTAATTTTAAAAAAAACTACTTATTGTATCGCAAAATTTTTTTCACATATGATGTTCATACATGTTACTCTATCATATAAAAATAAAATTGAAAAATCGAAAACTTCCCTATTAGGACCTTGCGAACTCGCTTCTATGATGTACAGCAGAGATTCCCAAAGTGGTTGCCACGGCATTCTGGGGTGCTTCAGGGAGAGGCGAAGGATGCCACGTGTCCATGGCAACAATATTTATTTTTCAATAAGGGTAGACTAGAGTGCCTAGAGAAAATTATCATTCATCAAAGGGTCCAGCAAATGAGAAAAGTCAGGGAGCCCTCCACAAAAAGGATTTCTTCTTAGAACTGTTAGGAGGACCCTACGCTCTGTCCCTTTAATGAGTCCTACCCTCCCTTTTGCATTTCTCAAAGCACCCTCCTTCACCCTTTGAAGTTAGAACAAAACTTCTTTGCGAAAGCAAGCTTTTTTTTCCCTTTGCTCTCTCTCGCTTTTCTTGTTGTTTGATTTGAATATGAATCCAGAACTTTTACCAATCTTTTGAACTTAACATTAAAAGGCTTTTCATTAATTAAATTACTTAAACAACTAGAAAATCGCCCGTCAAGGTACGACCGGTGAAAATTTGCTCCTACTTTTGAAAGCAGCTATTGCTGTTTGGTGCTATTTTGAACCCTCACTCCAGTGGATCAACCCTAAACTCCAGTAGATAGCGTTCATTGTTGACCATTTTTTCGTTTCTTCATTCCCCTAAAATGACACAGTCTTACCAGTAAAACAGTTAAGTTACCCAATCAAATTCAGCTTTGTAACAATAAAGCCGTTCCCTGCATGTCAAACATTACCAAAGCATATTATCAAATTATCGCGCCGTGGCGCGAGTTTCACAGTTGAAACACGCGCCACGGCATGATAATTTGATTATTTGTTTTGGTAATGTTTAACATGCAGGGAAAGGCTTTATTGTGACAAGGCTGAACTCGATCCGGCAACTTAACTGTTTTACTGGTAAAACCATAGACTAATAATAAGAGTAGACAGAGCTTTCCCGGACTTGCTGATGAAAAAATTGGTTCATGGATAAATCATGTGACTGGTGGAAGGTTTGGCGAAAACTTTGGCAGCATGGTTGCTAGATGGCAGGATTATCTATAGTTTGGCACTCGACATGTATTTTAAGACGTAATGTGTTTTTATTATAATTTTTTCCCCCAGGTGCAGAGATGATTGAACTGTTTTTCTTTTAGGTACGCATTATTTTGACATTAGTAATTAGTTTTTGATCACAGTTTTCAGTAACTTTTATTTCATTCGGAACTGCAACGTCAGCGATGGCGTGAACGTAATGGCGTAAACGTTTTGCGTTAACGCAAAAATGTACCAATCGGTATCTTAAATTGAAATGGTAGGTAAAAATCTTACCGTTTGCCGATTCTTTTTGGGCGCTTGCATCTTTAATTGCTTAAAGAGTTATTGAAATTGACTAAAGAAAATGCACAGTACTATCTAAACGAAAAACTCACTTTATTAACAAAATATTTACAACTTAGAATAACAAATTTACAAATCGGACTCCATAAAAGATCATTCTTCCGTGTTCCATCAATTCTATTTATTTTATTTCTCGCGGACGTTGATCGTCTGCGCTCGCTGTTGCTAGGATATCCACCAGTCACATGGTTTGGTTTATGAGCAGCAAAAGGGTTGCCATAGCTCGGTCTACTCTTATTATTAGTCTATGGGTAAAACTGTCATTTTAGGATAATGAAGAAACGTAAAAACGGTCAACAATGATCGCTATCTAATGGAGTTAAGGGTTGACCCACTGGAGTTAGGGTTACAATTTCAACAATCAAAATATCACCAAACAGGCAATGGCTTAGTTCAAATGTAGAAGCAATTTTCACCCGTCATACCTTGAAGGGCGATTTTCCAGTAAGTAAAATAATATTGCTGCCACAAAGGTTGCAAACAATATTGCAACTTTTTCTCATTCACAAAAAAAGGGCGGGGGGGGGGGGGGGGGAGAGAACTCCCTTTCGCTCAAAAATTAGAATTTCGACCTCTGCAATCAGAAACCATTCATACGTCGCTAGTTCGAGAACATTATCAAGGATTCGAACTGCAACAAACATTCCAATGACGACCTACAAAAATCGTGATCCAGATTTCCCTAATCGGGACACACCACTGTACACAGTCCTTTCAACTCCGTCCGAAGTACCCCTGTACACGTTCGGACCCTTTATCGAACCGATGTTTACACGCCTTCCAGAAATCTGAATACGAGCGTCGTCACCGCGGAAAATCACTCAGCCTCCACTATCATAAACACATTCGATGAAAAGCAGATTAGAGCTATTTTGAAGAACGCGAGGGAGGAAGATAAGCGGACGCAACTATTTATACATTACATAATATTTCGTAATTCACCATTCGTGCTCGCCATGCAAGGGCGAGCCTGGTAAATCATGAAGGTTGCCACTGTGGGAAATAATTCATACGACAAAGAAATAAAACGAAGACGAATTATTTGCAAAATATCCAACTAGAAAACTCCAACTAGAAACTCAACAAATACCGTGAGGGAAACTGAATAAATACTGTGCTGCCTCATGTAACATCCGCCCCAACATTATTACACTCCGGTACAGTTAAAAACAAAACAAAAAATTATATTAATTTGAATTTTTGGCATCTTGAATTCAAATTATGTTTTACGCAATTACGAACGTGTGTGTCATAAATGCGCGTATGTGTTTGTGTAGGCGCATGTGTGTGGGTGCGTGTGTGTGTATGTATGCATGTATGTGCGTGTTGTGTATGCAGTGCTGTGTGTAAGCCTTTGTGTGTGTGTGTGTACGTAGGCATATGTTCGTGTCTGTGTGCAGGCATGAGTGTGTGTGTGTGTGTAGGAGTGTGTGTTTGTGTCTGCGCAGGCATGAGTGTGTGTAGGCGTGTGTGTGTATGCGTGTGTGTGTGTAGGATATGGATGCAACCTGGAGACGGCTTTCGCTATAGGAGCAGCATCGTGAGGAGCCGGTCGACGGTGATGCTGCAGAGGGTGCTGGTGGGAAAATAAAATCATAGGAACGCCAAAAGTCAAGTGAGAACAATAAGCAATCGTGATTGCTCAAAAAAAAAAAAAAAAAAAAAAAAAAAAAAAAAAAAAAAAAAAAAAAAAAAAACATTAATTTATAAAATATTCCAATGTGTGTGTGGGGTCGTTTCCGAAATTTTTATAGTATTTTTTCTGAAAGAGCATGCTTAACAACATAGGATTTGACCATTTTTTAAATAATTTGACAAAGTTTAATATTTTTTAACAATTATTTTAATCGGTGAGCAGAATCAATTTTATTTTTTACGCTTCTGCACATGACATCACAAGTGATGAAATGCCATTCAGTGATGCCATTAGCACAGAGCGCAATATTTAATTCGCTCCTTTACTCACATGTACTGGCAACGATAGGGTTGATAGCAAGCGCAGAGCGCAATATTTAATTCGCTTCTGAATTATCATCACCTGGAAAAGCGGTAGACAGCAAGCATAAACATCCGGTTAGCCAGTGGAATGCGCGCCAAAGTATATAGCACTTGTGACGTCATAAAAACCATGCTATGTTTGAAAAATCGGACACTTAAAAAAATTAGTTAAAAATAAATGTTGGGAAAATGAAAGTATTTTCTGGGTCTATGGTATTGTTTTTGCTCATTCTATCAACTTCAGTGACTAAAAGTAGTACTTTTGACTAGAGACGTGCCGAGTACTCACATTTTATGCACTGAAAAAAACGCTCCTTGTAACGCAGAAACACGTGTCTGCAGTGTTCCAGCACATTTGTTTTATTTGCTTTTAAAAAATTAAAAAAATTATTTATGTTTGGCGAACTAGAAGTATTATAGATTGGTATAATTTGTTTTAATTCCAACTTGATTAATCATACCTTTTATTTATTTATTTTTAATTTTAAAAATAATTTTTTTGTAAAATTTTTTAAACAAACAAAATTTTTTAAATAATGCGTAATTATTTAAATGCACTTTTCGGAACTCAGCTGTCGACGACTGTAGAGTGTAAAATGAGCTTTACACCCGCAAGGTTGTTTCGAACCAACGCAGGAAAGACAGTTTTACAGAAATCGGATTACCGTTTTGCGTGATACGTACGCAGAAATTACGACAAAATTCAGTACAACTGGTCAAAATGGATATTTCGGTTGTCCATACGCTCGTACGTACTGTTCTGAGCAGTTCAATGGCAGTATCTACAAATATGAGTTTTAGAGCAATTTAAAAAAACTCGTTTCCGACTTCCAACTAACACCAATAAAATATTGGAATTTGAAGTACTTTTCAAGCGGTTCTTCAAGCGGAAACCGAATAAGCATGTTTGTACAATTGAACTAAAGTAAGACAGAATACAAAAATGCAAAAAAAAAGGGGGGGGGGGAGAGAAAGAAAGAAAAACACCTAGCATTCAACCCTTGGTGTTCATTTGAACTGTATCGTCTTTAATTCAAATTATATTTTTCACGATCACGACTTGCGACTAGAAACCTGTTCGTTGGGTTTCTTGCTTCTATAAATGGAAAAAAGAATGGAAAAGAAGAAGAAATTCGCACCCGCCATATTATGACAGGTTATTTTCCTGATTAGGTATTGCAAGGAATATCCATAAAAAGAATAGTGATTAGGGTGCGGTAATAAAGATATTGATATTATGGCCAATCTGCATCCGTGCACTTATCATTAAGATTATATTTACAACGTTCATATTCAGATTATGTTACAGTTATGGAATTTTTATTTCTTATCGATCTTAAATGATGTGTATTACGAATCTGGAAATTTAGAACTTAGATGAAGTTTTACTATTAAGATCATCTATATAGTGTTTTTAATGCAAAAACGTGAGTTCACATCCCCTCTCGCCGTTTTTAATGTAAAATGTGCCTGAGTTAAGCCTTTAATGAACGCAGACAATTTGGAACCATGACGACGAAAATTAATCCCTTTAAATAAACGCTAAAAACAACGAGCTGAACTTATTCTGGTGGTCACGGCAATATGAACTAGTATGTTGTGGCCATTACGAAACTTTCTTCTATATTTTTCCTTTTTCTGATCCCTCCCCATGCTTGACGAAGAAGCAATATTCCTAACAAAAACAAAATTACACATGCAAAAACTTGACGACCATCCCAATGTCTGAATTATTGTAAAAGCAAAGCAAAGAGTGAAAATTGAAAGTTTTTTTAAAAGCCTTGCTTTAATTAATTACAAATATTTTATTTATTAACAAACATAAGATGGCAACAGTTAAAAATTTTAAATCATTGAGATAATAATATTTCCATAGACTAGTAATAAGAATAGACCGAGCTATGGCAACCCTTTTGCTGCTCATAAACCAAACCATGTGACTGGTGGATATCCTATAGGATATTGCTATTAGGATTGCTATAGCAACAGCGGGCGTTCAACGCTCGCGATAAATAAAATAAATAGAATTGATGGAACACAGAAGAATGATCTTTTATAGAGTCCGATTTGTAAATTTGTTATTCTAAGTTGTAAATATTTTGTTAATATAGTGAGTTTTTCGTTTAAATAGTACTGTGCATTTTCTTTAGTCAATTTCAATAACTCTCTAAGCAATTAAAGATGCAAGCGCCCAAAAAGAATCGGCGAACGGTAAGATTTTTACCTACAATTTTAATTTAAGCTATCGATTAGTACATTTTTGCGTTAAAGCAAAAGGTTTACGCCATTACGTTCACGCCATCGCTGACGTATCAGTTCCAAATGAAATAAAAGTTACTGAAAACTGTGATCAAAAACTAATTACTAATGTCAAAATAATGCATAAGTAAAGGAAAAACAGTTCAATCTCTACACCTGGAAAAAAATTATAATGAAAACACATTACGTCCGAGTGCCAAACTATAGATAATGTTGCCATCTAGCAACCTTGCCGCCAAAGTTTTCACCAAGCCTTCCACCAGTCACATGATGTATCCATGAACCAATTTTTTCATCAGCAAGTCTGGGAAAGCTCGGTCTACTCTTATTATTAGTCTATGAATATTTCCGATCATTTCCATACAATTAAAATCACGAGAAATACGCAGACGACAATCTATTACGATTTATCTTTCTTATTGTTGCATTAATAAAGCTATTTTTATTCGCAAAAAAAAAAAAAAAAAAAAAAAAAAAAAAAAATCAACACCTCTTGGAGCCAAAATTGAACCAAAGCCAGTTTGTATGGATTCACATATATTCCAAATTTCAACCAGAACGTAGCATTACTTCTTGAGATAGGGCACTCACAATGGAAAAAAAGAACGGGCGATTGCGCCACCCCCTTTTTACTTTCTTCTATATCTAATATATACAGTGGCTCCCAAAAGTGTTCGTACACTTTGAAATTTTTTAGTAAAACCAAAACAACTCAAAACTGAATTCGAATATAAAGTCCAATATTTTTTCACGTCATTCCTATGTCATTCTAAATATAACCCATTGGTAATGACGGATCTTTTTTTGAAATGGATCAGAAAACGAAGAGACAGAGAAATAACACGCCACAAAAGTCATCGTACACTCAAATATTTTCGAATAAATTCATGATTAAAATTATCATATGCCGTTTTATTAATATTTTTTCATTGTGTAGACCCTTATAAGTCATTTGGCTTTAATTTTTTGTTTACTTATTACTTAATATATTGCTTATTACTGTAAAATGGCTGGTATTCGTAAAAAACCGCAAACGCCATTCAAAATTTGATTTTTTTCCCCACAGTAGTGGTAAATTGGTTTGAAATGTCTCTAAATTAGTTAATTTATTTGTTTGTATAGTAAAGTGCTTGATAAAATGCTTTAAAGAAAGGAATCGGACCGAAAACAAGGTAAGAAAAGGTCAACCGGCAAAGTTGACGAAACGTGATCGTAGATTTAAAGTTAAAACATTTATGAAAAATACACATTTGAGTACTGTAAAAGTTTTTGCAGAGTTAAATGAAACATTTTACATTTAATTTTCGCCTAAAATTGTTCGCCAAGTTCTTTGATTAGCTGAATTAAATGGGACCTCTTCCCGCAGAAATTTTCTTGGTCGTGCGAAAAACAGAAAGCTTACGCTTTTCGTCCCAAAATCAAAGATAAATAAGCTAAAAACAGTTTAGAATCATGTCTTACTTACAGATAAAAATTAATTTAACATTTTTGGTTAAATTGTTGTATAACTGTAAGTAGAAGAAAAAATTAGGAACTTAATCTTAAGAACTTAGTTGGATCAGTTAATCGGGACGGTGAAGGTATTTTAGTGTGAGGGTGCATATCAGCATCAGGACTTGGTAGTTTGTAATTTTTTGATAAAATAATGAATCATGCTGTTCCTTTAAATATTTTAAAAACCAATTTTGAAGTCTTAGCCAAAAATTTGGTTATTGGAAACAACTTTGTTTTTTATAACGATAACGATAAGAAGCACACGGTTTTCAACGTTTGCGTCTAGTGCCTCAAAAATTGTCCTAAAGTTTAGAAAATACCACCTCAATCTCCAGATTGTAACTTAATGTAACGTATTTAGAGATATCTGGAGGCTAGATTACGAAAATAGGGCTTTAAAACGAAAATAGAGCTAGAAATAGTAATATTCGAAGTGTGGTAGAACACTTACTCAGAAATTACGCTAAAAAAAGAAAGAAAAAAAATGAATTCTATTCCCAGACGTTTAAAAGGTGTTATGAATACTGTATGATATTCTACTAATTAATAACTTAAACAAAAGTTAGATTATTCAATAATATATAGACATTTTTTAAAGTGTACGAAGACTTTTGTGAGATAAAATTTCCGGCACCTTTCGGTTTTTGATTTAAAAAAAAATAAGTTTTAATATTTTTAAAAAACTTTTCCTGCAATTTTGTTAAACATTGATCATACATCTTATAATTAAATACCTATCCCGAAATATTAATTCTAACCAATGATTCGGGGCCTATTACGTTGAAAGTCGTAGGTGTACGAAGACTTTTGGGAGCCACTGTAGAAGAAAGTATTGGATTCGTGCAAATTTTCGAATTTCGAATTTTGACGGATTCGAACGTTTTGAGGTGTGCTGAGTCATTTCGACTATTTTTGGAAAATGTCTGTCTGTGCGTATGTGTGTGTGTGTGTATGTGTGTGTGCACGTGTGTATGTGTGTCACGTCTGTGTGTGACCAGTTTTTTTGTGGCCGCTCTACAGCAAAAACTACCGCATGAAATCGAACGAAATTTGGTACACATATGTGCCCCTATGTGAACTTGTGCCCATTGGTTTTTGGCGCGAATTCATCCAAGGGGGGGTGGAGCAATGGGACGTTTTTTGAGTTACGCGTGATTGCTATTCCTCAGGAAGTAACTGACGGAATCAAACAAAATTTGGTCCATATGTTGCCAGTAACAGGAACAGGTGCTGATTCAATTTTGGTGTCAATAACTCAAACGGGGGTTGAGCTATAGAACGTTTTTTGTCGTCAATTGTGACTGCTGTATCTCAAGAAATAATGAACGGAATGAAAGAAAAATTTATCGGCAAGTAGCCCTTAGTGGGTATAAAAGCTGATTTCATTTTGGTGTCAACAGTTAAAAAGGGGGTAGCGCAATCGCCCGTTCTTTTTTTCCATTGTGAGTGCCCTATCTCAAGAAGTAATGCTACGTTCTGGTTGAAATGTGGAATATATGTGAATCCATATGTAAACAGGCTTTGGTTCAATTTTGGCGCCAATCGCGCCAAGAGGTGCTGATTTATTTTTATTATCATTATTTTTTTAGCGAATAAAAATAGCTTTATTAATGCAACAATAAGAAAGATAAATCGTAATAGATTGTCGTCTGCGTATTTCTCGTGATTTTAATTGTATGGAAATGATCGGAAATATTATCTCAATGATTTAAAATTTTTAACTGTTGCCATCTTATGTTTGTTAACAAATAAAATATTTGTAATTAATTCAAGCAAGGCTTTTAAAATAACTTTCAATTTTCGCTCTTTGCTTTGCTTTTGCAATAATTCAGACATTTGGATTCTCGTCAAGTTTTTGCATGTGTAATTTTGTTTTTGTTGGGAATATTGCTTCCTCATCAAGCATGGGGAGGGATCAGAAAAAGGAAAAATATAGAAGAAAGTTTCGTGTTGGCCACAACATACTAGTTAGCTGTTGACACCAAAATAAAATCAGCTTTTATACCCACTAAGGGCTACTTGTCAAAAAAATTTTGTTTGATTCCGTTCGTTATTTCTTGAGATACAGCAGTCACAATTGACGACAAAAAACGTTCTATAACTCAACCCCCGTTTGAGCTATTGACACCAAAATTGAATCAGCACCTGCTCCTGTTAGGGGCAACATGTGGACCAAATTTTGTTTGATACCGCCAGTTACTTCCTGAGGAATAGCAAGCACGCGTAACTCAAAAAACGTCCCATTGCTCCACCCCCCTTGGAGGAATTCGCGCCAAAAACCAATGGGCACAAGTTCACATAGGGGCACATATGTGTACCAAATTTCGTTCAATTTCATGCGGTAGTTTTTGCTGTAGAGCGGCCACAAAAAACTGTTCACACACACATACACACAGACAGACAGACATTTTCCAAAAATAGTCGAAATGGACTCAGCGCACCTCAAAACGTTCGAATCCGTCAAAATTCGAAAATTTGCACGAATCCAATACTTTCTTCTATATATTAGATATAGAAGAAAGTAAAAATTATAGGAACATCAGAAATAGTCAGATGAGACAATAAAGTAATTCGTTATTGCTCAAAACGAAAAGAAATAAAGAAAAGAAAAAAAAAAATTTTTTTTAGATACTGCCGTTCACCTGCCCAGGACAGCGTACACGTTTAAGTACGGACGCGATAGAAAAACGAGTCAAAATTGATTTTGGAGGGGGGGGGGGGGGGTGATGGAAACAAAGGTTAAAATCTGAGTGGAGAAGAGTACACAGGAATTAAAAAAGATAATATTCTTTGTTTACAAAATGTTTCAAGAATGAGGTTGTTTCCTTCAGTCAAAAGTAGTACTTTTTGTGACTGAAATTGATAGAATAAGCAAATAATAATAATAATAATAACATGGACTCAGAAAAACTTTCATTTTCCCAACAGTTATTTTTTAATTATTTTTTTAAAATGTCCGATTCTTCAAACAAGGCGTGGTCTTTATGCCGTCACATATGATGCTCTTTTGGGCATCTTTCTAGCGCTCTACACTTGCTATCAACCATGTAGTTGCCAATAGACGTGAGTAAAGATGCGAATTAAATATTTTTGACCGTGAATGGCAACACTGAATGACATTTCATCTTTTGTGATGTCATCGGCAGAAGCGTTAACGATGAAAGAGCACCGATTTAAGTATTTTTTTTTTAATAATAAACTCAAAGAAATTATTTAAAAAATGGTCAGATCCTATGTTTTTAAGCATGCTCTTTCAGAAAAAAATACTTTTAAAACTTTGGAAACGACCCCATTTAATGATTGTTTCTCTCATTCACAGGGTGAATCAAATCTGAAAAATGAAAAGCGACCCTCACAACAGAAAGCAATCAGCAATCTTTGGCTGCTCAATAAACAAATGGCTAGAAAACAGTGCAATCCACGATTACATAGTATTGAAGACATCCCACGCCAATCTCAAGAGCGTGTTTATAACCGGAATGAAGATAAATGACTATTTCGGAAGGTAAACATGCTAATGATGCAACGCAGAGAGCGCAAGGTGCAAGTCATTGTTATCTGAAGCATTTGACTAACTCACAAACACAAGCCGGAAAAGACCGTTTTATCGCCGAGGAAAAATCGATGCTTCTGATAGCCAGTCTTTAGATGAAAAACGAGGGCAAGATCAAAAAAATAAAAATTGGAATTTGTTTGTAACAAATTAAAGTTTTTGTAAACAAGGATTTCAGCCAGGTTTTGAAACACTGTTGAGAGCTTATTTTTATCCTTTTATTTATTTACTAGTGGTACCCGCACGGCTTTGCCCGTAATAGAAAATTAAAAGATCTTTTGGTTCGCCTGCATATTTACAAATAATGTATGGTGAATTTTTTCGCCAATTGGCTTGTGCCCATGTTACGGTTCCACGTTTTGATAATTTCGCAATTTACTCGTCCATCTTATGATAATTTTGTTTTTAAAATTGGAATAGTAAAAGAACCACATCGAATTTTCGAAAAATCGCTTCGAGGTGCACACCCCCATGCTACAAACTAGTTCTGTGCCAAATTTCATGAAAAACAACCGAACGGTCTTGGCGCTATGCGCGTCACGGAGATCTGGACAGAGAGACTTTCAGCTTTATTATTAGTAAAGATTATTATTATTATTATTTGAGCAATCGGGAATTGTTTATTATCCTCACTTGAGACCGTAGTCGACGTTGGTCTGATTTTTCAGGTTACCATGACGATGAGAATAAGTCTAGCTCGTTGCTTTTAATTTTTATTTAGAGAGATTAATTTTCGTAAGAAAAAAAGTAACACTAAATATGCAGACACACAGAAGAAGGAAAGAGAACGTGGGGGAGTCAAATACATGCGACAAAAAAGGGAAAAAAATCTTTTTTTTTTCATTGTAACTCATAGTAGTAGTTTTTCTGGATCGTGTGCTCTTCCCTCCGAACCCTCGGAATTTGAGTATTTTGTATTATATGTCTATGGGCGTGGTTTTCACTGATTTTCGGCATAATATGCATTAAATTTTAAAAAACTTTGCCCCCCTCCCTCCCCTGGAATTTTTCAAATTATGGGCATGCTGAGGGAAAAAAAAAAGCTCGTAATATATTTAATTTGCTTCAAGAAGCACCTAGTTTCCTCACTTTCACGTAATTTGTGTTCTATCTCATTGAAAATATTTTAAAAAGGCTTCAGCTGCAGGGGTGCCCACAGGGGGGGGGGGGGGATTATGGCACAAGTTGCGCCATCAAGAATTTTTTTTGGGTGGGGGAGATTTTTAATTTTTAATTTTATTTATTCAAATTTATTTTTAATTCAAGTCATCTATTTTATTTTGTTTATATTTTGTTTCATTTATTCATTTAGTTTGTGTGTGTCATTGGCATAGCACAGAATTTTTCTAATGATAATAGTAATTTACACAAATAAATAAAATATATTTAAAAAAAATAAATAAATATACCGTAGTAAAAAGTAAAATAAATAAAACAAAAAAGGGAAAGATGATTGAGATTTTTTTTCGGGGGGGGGGAGGGGAATTTGCGCTTTTGAACCTGCGGAGGGGTGGGCACTTCTGTTCAGCTGAACGGTGCTTACTGCTCGAGAGCAATTTGCGTGTCACTTTGGGAATAACGTTTTAGTCTTCAAAAAACAAAACAAAACAGAACCCTCGAAAACTATGGAACCACTATTCCAGTCGATCGCGTCAAGGTGTGGTGGATGGAGGATGAATAAAAAACTGCGCATTTCTGGTCGAGGAAACACGCAAAGCGCTTGTGTTTACCTGAAGAGACTCCAAATAGTCACTCAATTGACAACAAGGATTATGCAAGTGGCGGAATCGAGCTGGCAAGCTGCCAGCTATGACGGGGTGAACGATTGCCTCCTCGTTCCGCTGTGACGCAGCTAACGGAATCGTATTAGAAAATCCGTGTGAGCTTACCGCCAGTGCTGAATTTACCCCACGGGTGCCCAATAGAGATGAGACGGGCTTAGCCCGGGCTCTAGAACCGAAAATAGGTTTCGGGCTCGGGCTCAAGCACAAATATTCAATCGCCAATCTCCATACAAATTCAAAGCCAAATAAACATTTTATCTACTGTGAGAAAATGAAAAGAACATTTAAATCAGTTCAATCAATGTCAAATTCACCCTCTCCCCCCCCCTCAAATAAATTACCGCTTATTTATAGTGGTTTTTTGCGATTATTATTGCAATATGTCATACAGTAATGCATTTGAAGTGGAGCATTTTAAGAATAATTTAGAAACTTCTGTTAATGAAGAACATTTGACGTAACATTTTTCATTAACAGAGAGATCATGTCAGACTGTAGAAGGCTCAGTTTTTTGATACAAGAAAGTTTCTTTCGGGCTCGGATTTTGGCCCGAGACAATATCACTCGGGAGGGCTCGGTTTAAATTTTCGGGCTCAGGCGGGCCCGTGGCTCTCAAAAATAGCCCGAACTCATCTCTAGTGCCCAACAGTGGCGCGCACAGTCATTTTTCAAGAGGGGAAGGGGTGTCCAGGATCCACAATGCTCATATCATACTCCAGCACGCAGCCAAACTTATTCTTTTGATTTTATCGATTGTGGAGAACAGAAACCAGTAGAAAAATATACATTTGTTTACTTTAGCTTAGTTAATAAAATAAATTATTAGTCACTAATACAATACTAGAAAACATAAATATGTGTGCATGTACCTTTCTTACAATTAAAAATAAAAACAGCGAAGAAAAGTCATCCGTGTAGAATAATTTTATGTCTGCGTACAAATGGATTTTGCAGAAGAAAGTGAGAAAATAAATTTAATTTTTTCTATTTATTAAATCTGAAATTATTATTTCCTGCTTGGAATTATTTTACGCACCCACATGCCTAGGATTATCATCAATATAAAAAAAACTTGAGAGCAATGGGAGGGGTGCCCCCCCCCCCTTCCCCGCCCTTTGTGTGTGAGACAGGCTGTGTGAAATTTTAAGGGGGGGGGGGGGGTGTTTACAGGGGAATTTTATATATTTTTTGGTGTAGCAGGGGGATTGCTTTTGAGGGTATTGGAGGAGGGGGGAATTTTTTTTGTTCTGGGGGGGATAAATAATGGCCCGTTTGGCCACCAACTCAAAAGTTGTCAGACTACAGAAGGGCCACCATACCTGAAATAACTTAGCACCCCTTTAAGTAGATCCGGAGCTGGCTACCACGAACCCCTAAAGCTCATGACTGAAATTTTAGAGAAGGGTTTCAGAGGAGGGAGAGGGGTCAACATGATCAGAGAAGCCGAATATACCTCTCAAGGGAAAATGTAAGGGCCCTCCAAGAACTTGTTTTGACGCATTATAAATAGCCCAAATTTGTTGAATAATGAGAAATTTCACAAAAATCGAGCTGAGCTCACAAAAAGTGAATGAGCATCTTCCCATGTTCAAAAGGAAACTTAGCTGTCAAAAACTAATCAAATTGTGGACAAAAGTGAAGAGTCATTAGTTGGTTCCTTTCTTGCTGATGATTACAGGAAACCCTTTTTTTTATTCACACAATAATCAACTTCGTGGAAAGGGGGGAGCATTAAAAATGTTATTCCAAAAGTTAAGCAAAGTTTAAGCTCTTATTGGAAAATATTTTAAAATTGAAAAAAAAAGGGTTTTTTTCCCTATGAATAATGTTAAGTAAGATGTTCACAACCAAATCAAGTGTGAATTAAGTGCATTTGGAGAAAATAAAAATAGTAGATAAAAATGAAGTTATACACACTGACAAGTACGTTTAAATGAAGATTAATTTTTTTTTTTTGTGGTGTTCAGTTTTTTCAGAGCACAAGATGCCAAAATTAGTATGATATTGTGGGGGGGGGGGGATGTATACATATATAGACGGTGTTCCGTTTTAACCCGCAAGACCTTTATTTTCGCAACTGTTAGTCCTAGATATGTACTTTCAATTGCAAAAAATGTTTAAAACCAGATGCAGGGTTAATATATTGAAGGTTTGAAGCAAAAATAACGAGTTGATGTGTGCATCACATGACTTCCTTTTACTCCAATTTAATGTCATTTCCCCATTATTCGCTATTTTAATGTGATTCAATATTTATTCTCTAAATATCACCAACAATGGCCAAATTGAAACCAAAAAAAAAAAAAAAACTCCGCCAAATTTGTCGCCAAGTTGGCGACAAAACTTGGCGACCAAAAGACTGGCGATATATCGCCAAGTGTCCGACAAATTATAACGCCACTTTTTACATCGAAATTAACAATGATTTCCCCCCAAAAAGGTGCAAAAGACCCCCTTAGGAACATCCGAAAGCAACCAAAAGGGGAGGTGCACAACTAGACCCCACTACGAGTCCATGTACCAAATTTCAACTTTCTAGGACATTACCATTTTTGAGTTATGCGAGATACATACGCACATACATACAGACGTCACGAGAAAAGTCGTTGTAATTACCTCGGTGATGGTCAAAAATGGATATTTCGCGTGTCTATACATTCTTAGGCACTTTTCCGCATGTAGTCGAATCGAAAAAAAAAACTCAACATTCATTTGGGGGTGAGCAAAATGGAAATTAAGGGCGATTTTTGAGTGAAAATTTTTTCGCGAATACAATACTTCCTTTTTTGTAAAAGGAAGTAAAAATGAGTCAGAAAATACAAAATTTATACTTTTATACGAGCCCTAGGTCCCCTAACTAATATTTAGAGAAATAACCTCCATTGAAAATTATTACTGACACAAAACATGTGACATTTGTGTGCGACTAAAAACTCAAAGAAGATATTCCAGTTCAAAGTTTTAAGGGACCATACAGAAGATGAGATTGGAACTTATCGCCCTTTCAGAAGAATGACAGGTCGTCAAAGTAAGAAAAACAAGGTATTTATATTTTTCATTACAATTCAAAATTAAATGCAAATGTTATGCCGCCATACGCAAAAACACATTACAAAACCTCCAAGTCACAAAAAGCTGCGTTTTATATCTCGATGAATTGAATATTGGTCGTACTAATTTCAATCTGTTTATGTTGGAATTATTTTTTCAATGGAGATTATTTCCCTAAATATAAGTTAGGAGACCTGGGGCCTGTACAAAAAGTTAAATTTTGTATTTTTTAACTTATTTTTATTTTCACTTCAAACTCTCAATATCTGAACTCTTCATCTGATTTTGAACATTTTTGCAACTAGAAGTATACATTTAGGATTAATGGTTGAGAAAATAAAGGGTCTTGCAGGTAAAAGCGGAACACCCTGTGTTACATACACACACATATATATATACATGGTGTTCCATTTCATGAGGAACTCTCTGAAACAAGTATATGATTAACTGCTCACTACAGTATAGTACTAAGAAAAATATAAAATAGCTTTTGTTTCTCTTGACTTGAATATTTAAACGGTCTCAAATTCAATGATTTTTTTTAAATGCCCTAGTTTAGAGGTCAATTTCATCGAGACGGGGTCAACAACTTTGGGACAGAGCTGTAGTTATAGTCCGAATGGTGTAGTTCAAGGTCCAGGTTAGCAACTAACCCCTGGCAACTAATTAACTTTTTTTAATTAACCAGTCTCAAGGTTGATAATTTGAAACAAAAAAAATTAGTTTTAGGTCAATTACTCTAAAACACCCGAGTCAAAAACTTTGAGCAAAAGCTGTAGTTATGCTCTATGTGATGTAGTTTTAGACTCATGTCAGAAAACCATGAGATCTTTCCAATCACTTTACTTAACTAAACAGTCTCTAAAAAGATGATTTCAGTATAAAAGAGTGTTTTTTTCACCAGTTTATGTGAGTGATACTCAAAATCTTATGAGCTTTAAACTCACATAATACTAGAACAAATCAACAGTCAAATGTACTTTAAGCTCCCAAAGTTTCATGCTTCCAGTGTTATAAAATTTTCTGTAACCTTGACCACAACATGGCAATTCTTAGCACAAAGCTGATCCGCCATTTTGGAGCATTATATTTTGGAGATACTCAGCTGAAAATTTGCATCGGTTAGTTTCAAAGATATTTCTACATATCAACAAAAAGAATGATTTAAAACCAATACTGACTTGACATGCAAAAAAAAAAGAAAAGGGATTTTGGAACCTAGTTTTACTGTCATAGATCAGCTAATTTGAAAATCAAACATGCTCTATTAAGCTATCAATGTTCTTGTATATAACCAATATGTTTATAGCCAGAGACATTTTTAAGGCCTTGCAAGCATTATGGCACGTCTGAAAGTTGAAATTATTCCTCTAACACCTAGTCAACTGCAATTTCATGCTTGGTTATCTTAAATTATAATTTATCACCCTGGAAAAGAGGGGGAAAAAAAAGCAATTTGAATGTTAAAAATAAATTCAAAATATCAAACATTCTGTAGGTTAAATAATCAGAATACCTTCCCTTCCCTCATTCGTTTCAGCCTTAGAAAGTTCTTTTTCTTTCGGCAGAATTTATGATCATTATGATTTTTACTGACATGAAACAGTTCATTAAAATTTCTTATTAAAAATCCCCCCCCATTACAGAAAATGTTTTATACTTCAATAAGAGATATTTAATTAAATTTGAAAAAAAGCATAATGTCAATAAATACACATAAGGATAAATTCATAACGCACAGAAACAAGTATTTAAGAAAAGTTCTCTTTAATATACACAACAGTCAAATATATATTTTCTTTTAAGTTATCAAATCAGTGAACTCATAAATAGTCGTAAAATTAATAAGAATATTTTTAAAGCAAATTTATAAAAAATAATTAGAACACTCTCACAACAAAACACAAATAACGCAAGAGATAAGTATAAAAAGTTTTTTTTTTTTTAGTGCAGTATGTTTATTTTGATGCATAAAATGATTTAAAAAATCTCGCTGTAGGTAAATTTATTGTTAGTGTAAGAAATATTTTGTTGTATAAAATGTAAGAAATATTTTTGTAACCTGGAATTTCATCTTCTAGAATAATTAAATAAAGTGAATGACATAACTCAAAAAAGTGTGCCTAAATTTTCGTTTCTTAATTTCAGTTTGCAATCAACATTAATAAAATTAATTTTATCAACAAAATTGGAAAACGTAAAACTGAGAAAATGTATCCAGTTTCAACTTAAAAACACGGGTTTCAGAGGGGAAAAATCCCAGAGGTTCAATTAAACCCTAAACACTTAAAAACTTTATTTATTAATAGATAGAATGCTTTTAAATCCCAAAGAATTGTTGAAGTTCGATAAGTTCGCATTTTTTTGCCAGTTACAATACTTTTCCTCCAGATCTGCTTATTTTCGTCGAAATCGCCTTCGATTTGACATTTAGCCAATCTCCGCAGTAAGCGATCGACTTCGACATGGTGCAATACAATAAAAAATAACAATCATTTTTGCGCTACTGATAATTACCTTTTGGTGTCTTCCTTTGAAAACGATCGCAAAAGCTCCATGTCCTATTAAATCCTTTGTACTATACTCGTACTCCCCTATTTTCTCCATGGGAAATCCAATTTCGTACTAACTACCTAAATGTTTGGTTGGTCATATTACTGGATGATCCAGCATTTCGCTACATTAGAACACCTAAGTGACATAGCGTTTTTAAACCTCACACTTGTTTTGAACGATCCACTCAATAGTTTCATTATTGCGAAGACGAATTTAATCCATCAGCTGTAGAAGTTTAGTAACTTTAATCCATTATACCTTCCAAGCTGAGTTCCTCTAACAACAATATGACGCAAAAAACGCATTGCGCCAATCCAGAAGAACTATAGTGGAGGCTATAGCGCCATCTAGCGACAAGAATAAGACCTTTTAAAAAATCAGCTGATAAATAAATAAATAAATAAATAATGCAAAAATTCTTTCCTCTCCCTTCTCAGAAGAGCAAAAATTAAATTTAAGGGTGAATATGTTGTTCTAATTTCATTCAAAAAGACAAACTTCTTTGCTAAAAATATTATTCTTTAAGTTATGACTGAAAGTTTTAAGAAAATCGTCTGTCGCCTATGTTCACGGATTGAAAATAAGAAAAGTGGAACCTTTAAATTACGCTAACTACTGCGATTCTTACACAATTCAGGTGCATTAATCTTCACATCCATCAAAGGCTTTTTAGAGTCATTTTTTGTCATTTACTTTTAATGATTTTTTCGTGAATTCCGTAACTGTGTAGTTGATTGTTTTAAAAAACGTTTCACGCCGTTCAGTGCAGGACAAATTCGGCAGTTTCACTTCTAATTGGCTACGTATTGTAGTGCGGAGAACTATATTGGCGTTATTATCAATTTAAATTTTGATACTAAAACACCCTACGCTGGCGACTTAAATTCACACATAATCTAGGGTTGCCTAAACTTTTCGCTGCGGATTTGTCTTGTATTTAAGACTGCAGTTGTGATTTCAGTGTTTATTGTGTGGATCGAAATTGCGAATCACTGCTAAACATAATTTTTTAAAAACTAAACTGCAATTTCAGTTAGAAAGTGAAATTTTAAAAGACTTTAGCAAGAGATTTTCAAGATCTAAAAGGTAATTTTCTTTTGAATTCATGTAATGTTCCAACTTTTCAGTTCCTTTTGAATAAGTCCTCGTTTTTTACATGTTGTTTGATCTTTAGATTGTTTGCTATTCAGCACCATGGACGATGATGCAGAGTGCTACAAATTATGGAGAATTCGTAGGACCATCATGCAGGTAATTTTGCTTTAGAATATTTTTTAATAAAGGAAAAGGGAGGAGATTTCTAAACAATGTTCGACTGTGACACTTTGCTAGAATTTCTTTCTTTCTTTTTTTTTTTTTTTTTGTATCAAATCAAACTCTAAGAAATTGAATAATATTATAAGATTAATTAAATTTTGCAATTTAGCATATCAATGTCTTCCGCTTGTAAAATCCAAGTATTGAATTGATCCATTAAAAATTTTGCAGCATTAGTTTCACTTACGATTTTATCGTTATCCGGTAGGTATGTTTTTTAAACCTTTCTGTTAACCTGAAACTGCACTTACGTCACTGACGCCTCTAAAACGGGTGCTGTTACAATAGCCAGACCCAACGTTATTACAGTGGAAAATTTTGTCAGCAACCCTAAATGTTAATAAAAAAAAAATTAAAAATGTAGAGTCCCTTTTAATTTCAAAAATATGTGTTTGCAACAATTTTCAGCTTTTTGTGGCTTGTTTATGTTGCTTTTTGTAAAATAAATCCTTGAGGGGAGGGAGGGGTCTTAAAAGCTCCAGCTGTTGGCAGATGCAAAAAGAAAACTTGCAAGCATGGGTGCAATGGTTGTACATGCTATCTGAAAGTAGGGTCTAAAAGGCAATTTTTTTTCTGTAGTATAATATTTCGTTCAGTGATAGTTTTTCCTTAGTACAATAGCTGTTACCCAAGGCTGATGGCTCACCCTTCAAGTGGTACAGAGGAGACAAATAACCCCATCCCCTCCTATATGAGTAAACCCCAGTAAAATTGCTTCTCCCATTAAAAAATTCAATGGCACAATCAGCACCATGAACCAGTGACGCACCCAGGGAAGGGGGCTAAGGGGCTTAAGCCCAGACTTAAATAAAATGAAAAGCTTTCTGCGAACATAAATCCTACCTGGAAAATTTCTGCAAATAATTATTTTGCCTAACTCACCCTTGAATAAAAAATTAAATTTATATTCAAATATATAAATGAGACAAAAAAAAAAGAAGTGCTTCAAATCATTTAAATTTTTTTACAATAACATATAGTTTGCTTATTTTTCACCAACTGAAGAAAACTGCCAAAACCATTATTTTTTTACACATGTGCTTTAAAAGGCTTTAACAGAAATAAACTCTGGGATTTTCTTAAAAATTCCCTTTTAATTTTTTTTTTTTTTTAAATCAACGTTAGCAGTTTGAAAAAAAGATTCTGCAGAGCCAAAAATTTTCTGCGAACACCGTTCGCGTGTTCGTCTATATTATGCAAGATTGCTTAAGCCCTTCCCAGAAGCCAGAAGGAATTTAAAAAGGATTATCAACCCCTTGACCAGACCAAAGAGAAGACAAAAAATATCGTTTTTTAGCTTTCAATTTTGGAAAATTTCTTGAAATATGCCCCTCATTTAACAAATGAGAGCTCCTTACGAAACTTCTAGCCCTCCCATGAAAAAATCTGTGGTGCGAAACTACCATGAACCTTTCTCTTTGTCTTCCTTGCTGTATTGAATGTATTTTGTTTAATAAAATAGTATGACTGGAAATCAACCTGTACATGCAGTGGATCCAGCTTCTAAGTTTGGAGCGCATTATTTGCAGTGAAACCTTGATTATCTCAAAAGCCTTGCTATCTTAAAAATTTTTGCCATCCATTTTACATGGAAATTCTTATGTATTTTCTATAGTTATCTCAAAATTTATTTTTCAAAACTAAAAGAATAGGGGAGTGTTCGTATAAGGGGCATTCCAAGGTATTTTTGACATTTATGTAGAGTCCGTAACGTGACCTTTTTTGCCATACCTTTTTAATTTACCGTTTGATTTGCAAATTATTTTAATTTGAGCTGGTGTATTGGTAGGAAAATATCAAAATAAAATAATATGCTAATCAAACAGTAAATTAAAAAGTTATGGCAAAAAAGGTCACGTTACGGACTCTACATAAATGTCAAAAATACCGTGGAATGCCCCATAAAGGAAAGGAGGGGCTGTAGTCTGTTTTATATCTGTTTTCCCTCAAAGGTACTCTTTGCACTTTTCTTTGGAACACAACACATGCTCATTTTGAGGAGAACGGAAAAATGTGTTCCATGTTCCTCATCATTCCAAATTTTTAACTCTATAAAATGGCTAGTGAAAAGCTTGAATTGAATATGCTTGAAGATAAAATTAGAACTTTGAAGTCAGTAGATGAAAGGAAAAAGGCAAAATTGCTACTTATTTCAAAATAATTTGTTAATCCTTTTGCAAAGTGGTCGCATAGTATATAAATACATGTATATATCGTATGTGTGCAGTTGTGAGAGTTTCTAGTGAATATTTCTCAAAAGATCTGATTACTCGATATCTTGAATTTTCTTACTTTCCCAAAAAACTCGAGATATTGAGGTTGTATGTGAGTACAGAAATCAAAGTAGAGGCAATAAGTACCATATTCAACTACAAATAGTGTATCAATCTCCTTGTAATTTCTCAAATTTCAAGGCTATCTTTGGCCCTATTAAGAGGTTATGACCACCATAACATGTTTAATTATATCCCAGATTGACATGTCATGTTTTTACACAAAAGTCGTCATGGTTTTGATGTTTTCCGATGAAATATGCATCGAGTGCCCCCTCCTCCCCAGAAAAGTTTGAAACAATGGGCCTGCTGCTCAATTAGTTAAGGATTTTAGCAATATAAATTTTTTTCCCATATTAATAAGCATTTTGCGTTGAATATTTGGTAATTTTTCAAAGAAAGACTTTCTGGCTAAGTAATTAATGATAAATACTTTCTATTGAAACATAATAGAAAGGTATTTTTTTAGGGTTTCATTAATGAGCTGCATAAAATTAGTTGTTAAAACCAAACTGCTTGGTCCAAGCATATAATTTTCAATCTTATGCTCAAATTAATTTTTCCTCCTAGTTGTGCCATGATCGAGGCTACTTGGTGACTCAGGAGGAGTTGGACCAGACACTGGAGGAGTTTAAAGCACAGTATGGAGATAAACCTAGGTAAGTTCATAGCACAAACTTTACGCTGAAGATAAAAAGCGCGCGCTCTACATTTCATGAATCTTTGAAACATTGTTTTGGGGAATACATTGGGAATCAGGTTCAAAATGAGTTGCTATCAAGTTGGAAATTTAATAATGTTTTTTTTTTCTGTCATAAATATTAATTGTATGCAATAGGTTGTTACCTTTGGTTATAGTTGCTAATGATGTAAGTATAGTTATGTTGTTTCTGTAAAAATTGTTTATTTTAAGTTTTCATTCAATTTAGAATGAATAAGGTGGTTTTTATCATTAAATGGAACTCTTGTCTGAAAGTTTTGATTTGACCATAGCACATGGGCGGATTTCAAGGCGGCTATGCCCCCCCCCATCCCAGTTTTGGGTGGACTTTACTCAATAACAACACACCTTCCAAAATCTTGGAAACATTAAATCATTATTTTTTTTCCTTTTTACTTCCTTTTACAAAAAAGGAAGTATTGTACTCGCGAAAAATTTTTTACTCAAACATCGGCCTTAATTTCCATTTTTCTCACCCCCGAATGAATGTTGAGTTTTTTTTTTTCGACCCGAACACACGTGGATATATGCCTAGGAACCTACAGACACCCGAAATATCCATTTTGAGGACCCCCGAATTAATTATACAACGAATTTTCTCGTGACGTATGTATGTGCGTATGTATCTCGCATAACTCAAAAATGGTATGTCCTAGAAAGTTGAAATTTGGTACGTAGACTCCTAGTGGGGCCTAATTGTGCACCTTCCGTTTTGGTTGCATTCGGATGTTCTTAAGAGGGTTTTTTTCCCCTTTTTGGGGGGAAATCATTGTTAATTTCGATGTAAACTGAAGTGGTGTTATAATTTGTTGTACACTTGGCGATAAATCGCCAATCTTTTGCTCGCCAAGTTTTGTCGCCAACTTGGCAACAAATTTGGCGATTTTTTTTCTTTTTAATGTGGTTTCAATTTGGCCACTGTTGGTGATATTTAGAGAGTAAACAACTGAATCACATTAAAATTGCCAATAATGGGGAAATGACATTAAATTGGAGTAAAAGAAGTCATGTGATGCACACATCAGCTCGTTTTTTTAGTGGTTTAAGAAGTGAAAATAAAGAGAATAGCAAATGTCCTTTTCTGATGAGAGAAAAGAAGAAAAAATGAGTATTTTGAACTGAAAGCTATTAGGGTACGAGTGCAATGGAGAATATATTTGCTAAACGAGCTATGCATTCAGCTGCAATGTGTAAAATAATTCATGATTGTTTAACAAATTAGAAGCTAAAACAAAGGGGAGAATGTGCTAATCTCTCTCCTTTGCGCTAACAGAACGATCTACTCATTGTGAATTTTTTTTTCTTTTCAGAATGTTTATTTTTCCAATTTGCGTCATTTCAAAAGCTAGATATTTTGGGCTGTTATAGACGAAAAATTTTAAGGAATTTTCTGGTTTCATATATTCAAATTAATTTGAAGTAAATGCTGTTGCAAAATAAGAAAAGGTTTTTGTACAGTAAAATAGTACTTAATGTAACAATGAAACAAAAAACTGGCAAAATTGTACAACCATTGCACAAACAGAAAATAAAAGCACTATTAAACGATGCTTTGATTTTTTGAGAAAAATAATAAGAATCTCAATCCCTAGCAGTTCAAAACTAGATAGTTAGAAAGTAAAGAAGAAAGACTTCAGTTAACAGAAAGTTTCATTGATTGAAGTTCTACTGAAGAGGAAAAAAATGAGTAGATAAATTTGCCTTTGTGTGTGTGTTAAATCAAAACCATGCCTTTGCAAAGTGTTCACGTAGTATTTTCTCTGGTATTATTTCTTAGAATACCTAAGGTAGTAAGCTTGAATTAAATGTTTGAATTTTGATATTGATGCACCTTGGATCCTTCTCTATTTCTTAAACTTAATTTTATTAATTTCTTAGTCGTCTATTTCTTAGATTTCTTAGACCACTAGTCATCCATAAGTGAACATTTTCTATGTGTTAAGTTTTGGTCCAAGATTGTTTTGGAGTATTTTAAATTTAACAAAATCCTAATAACAGAAGAAAAAAAAAACTAAATTATTTATTAGAAATGGCTGTGTGAATGGCCTTTATTCGTGTATAGCCTCTTGTAGTTTATATTGAGCAAAATATTTATAGAGAAAAGGAGTATTAGTATCAACCTTTCATGACTTTTGAAATTCGTTAAAATGGACCTGTTTCTGGGTCATTCTCGGGAAAAGCAGGAATTTTGCTGCTGATTTTTAAAAACAAAATGATAAATTTCTCCTAATATGTTAAATACTTAAGATTAAGTTAGATCTATCCTAAAGTAATAATGAAAAAAATATTTTATTTAAACAACATATAAAATATTTTTTTCTCATTTAGCAACTTCAATATATTCCATCAGTTGTATTACAGTGTTGTATTCACTTGAATTATTTTCTAAATTTTTATTCTTTATAGTAAAAACAAGATACACAAATTCCTGATTTTCTGAGCCTGACCCTTCTGTGACTGATTTTGCAATTTCATTCTTTGTGTTGTGGCATACATTTTGTAAAACTCTGCCTGATCAAAGCGGAATTGTGGTTTATTATTATTAATAACTAATCTTTTAAAATGGGAATACATAATTTAATTTTTTCCTCACCATACTCTCGCTCATTAACATTAAAAAAAACTGGGTAACAGTGTCATTATTGTCAAATTTGTCATTAAGAAATTGATTTTTGATTGGGAACAGCTCAATTTGAATGTCTTTATTGAATCCACAAAAGCTTGGTCTGGGAGGAGGCAGAACTGTATGTATAACCAACTGATATTAATTACCCTTATCTGATTTTTCTCCCAAAACTTTTATATGAAATATTACTCTTTACTGCTAGTGTTATAATTTCAAAGTACAAAAATAGTTATGATATATTTTTTAGGGATGTATGTAGTTCTTTTTAGAACTATTAATTTATATCTTGATCTTGTAAGTTCTATATATATACATATATCACAAAGCGTTTTTTCAAGTAAACTTAGTAAAAGTTATTATTATTACTAGCTGCGTGCCCGGCGTTGCACAGGCTACCTAAAAAATGAAAGAGATGTCCAGTTGATGTTTTTGTATTACCCTGACATCAGTTTCTAAAGCGTTACGGAATAAATCAACAAGAAGTTCCGTCTAGAACGAAACGAGTCTACTTTCCCGTATATCCATACTACTTTCTAGAACCTGATCAATATTCTTAAAAATAGCTAAAATCGCAAATTGTTTCAAAAATATTTTTTAAATATTTTAAGCTGATTTCTAGGAATAATTTACTCCTCACTCACCCCCCTAAAAAATTAGATGCGTTAAAAAAAAAAAAAAAACGAACAAATAAAATAGCAGCACCTTGTAAACAAAGCAGCTAATACACTTTTTTCCATTAAAAATATTTTTTACAGCTTTCAAAACGAAAGAATGATAATTAAAATTAATAAGCTCACTAAAATAAATACATGATATCAAAAAAAAAAAAATCGTTTCTTTTTCCCCTGCTACCAAAAATAATTTTTTAAATTAATTAATGCACTTACCGAAATACATAAAAACAATAAAATGTCAACTTAAAGAAATAATTTCCATTGTCAAAAAAAAAAAAAATCGTCTGCGCATATCTTTATGTAGAAACATAAATGACTTCGAGTTTATCCGCCCAAAACTGAATACCTAAATTAAAACTTTAGCGTGAAAATAAAAACAAGTCATATCAACAATAATTATTTCACAGTTAAAACTATAGCTGTGGAGTCAGAGTCGGAGTCAATCTCATTTTGTGATAAAGGAGTCGGAGTCGAATATCCAAGAATCTGAGTCGGTCATTTGTCTTCCGTGTATAAATGTTTGCCAAAGCTCCGAAATCAGAGTCGAAGTCGGGGAGTCAGAGTCTGATTAAATGTCAGGCACAGGAGTCGGAATCAGGTGCCCCTAAATTCTAGGAGTCAGAGTCTGGAGTTTGGCGTCAAGAGCTATTTCCAACAAAATTTGTTTGAAGTAAATCCTCCTTCAAGTACGGAATCTACATTGACTTTCAGTTTCCCCGTAGGCGCTAATGTTAAGTGATTTGAACTGTTCAAAATTAAACAGAAAATTGTTCAAATCAAAAAGATATTTTATATACAAGTTTTTCATCAAAAGCTTTTTCCTACAAAGTTTCTTTGAAGCAAATTTGTCTCGCAGTTTGGAATTGCCTTCAATTTCCCCATAGGTACTAATGTTAAGTTTTTTTGAACTGTTCAAAATTGAACGAAAAATAGTTCAAATCAAAAAATGAAATATAGGAATGAGGTGTCCTCGCCGAGATCTTTCGAACAAAAGAAAAAATTTTGAATTGGACTATTCACTGAAAAGTTATTAGGGGGGGGGGGGGACAGACAGACCAACATTTTTCCCCATCTCAATACCCTACTTTCCAATTTTCAATTTTTCGATATTTATTTAATTATTTTATTTATTTTGACTTTTTTTTTGTTTTTTGCCATATTTTTAAGATCTATTAAGTCTTTTTTCATGCTTTATTCTTTTTTTTTTCTGACTTTTACTGGGAAAGTAGGCTAATATGCGAAATGCAAGGTTTGCAAAACACCAGTAGAGCATATTTTTGGCAAAAATCTTATTAACGTTAATCATAGTTATCAATGATACAAGTTATGAGTATTTTCAATCAGCCCAAATGATGAAAATATATGCATTATCAACTATAATCTGTGCTAACATTAAACTGAATTACATCTGATAGATTATATCTGAAATATTTATGTACAATTACAATCAGCTTTCTACATAAAATGACACATACTGTTTGGTTGATTATGTGAAACTAAAGCACCAAGACTTAATAAATACTAACAAGCATTAATTTAATGTGAAGTCATCAGATTCCAATTAAACTTTAGTTCAAATCCTTAAAAACAATCTTTTTTGTTCAACTCTGTTTCACTTAAAGAAATCCAAACAATCTTAATTCAGCGTGTTCTTTTAAGGATACAAAATGTATTTTAAAAGTAAAAACAGGAAGGAAAAAGAGAGTTATTACAATTCGAAAACTCACTCATGTGACCAGGGGCGGACTGGCCCTAAACTTTTAATGTGGAAAAAAAATTCATGCCGGCCCCATCCAAAAAAGTTTGGCTGTAGTTTTCCAAACCTAAAAAGTTTCTAGTGTGTTTTTTCCAAAAATATAAAAGGTTCCTCCAGCACCCCCGCTGAAATACCAAGATTTTTTTTTTTTTTTTTCTTAAATCCTTATTTAACTTTTCATTTCAAGCAAACTAGTGGGCAGATTGATTTAAACCAAGCATACAGCAAATGCCCATTATATACAGATGATATTTCAAGGATCTAACTTTCTCAAAAATATTTGCAAGCTTAAATTGCTCTACGCAATAAAAAACCTCTGTGAAAACTTGTGGCTTCTTTGAAAATCCGCATTTAAGAGTATTTCGTTTATGTAAAAGCGAATAAAAATCTTATTTTAAACAAAACGTAATACATTTGAGGCAGTGAGAAGCAAAAGGGTGTAAGTAGACATTTTCAAGTTTTGAGTAAAACTCGTATAAAGATTACATCCTAGGTAGGCTTTCATTGAATTTTTTCTAAATCATGCTGTACAGCGGCACCTACCAGGGTTGCTAGTACTATCTCTTGCCCCAAGACAGAGGAGGGGTCCACCTACCATTTGTACTGGTTATCTCCAAATTTTCAATTTCTCCTCTTGCATCCCTTGCTTCTCACTACCTCATATTGCCATGAGCGGTACTATTTACCCTTTAGAAAAAACTCTTTTTTTTTTAAAAGTCTTTTCTTAAAATTGTATTGTACGTATTCAAACTAATGAATAATTCTCAGCAAATAATTAAAATTTATAGCTTGTTTCAGCTTTAAAATGCTATTTATTTCAATAGTTCTTGGGTAAATCATTATAAAATTAGCCTAAAAGCATTGAAATTTCATTTTATAAAGTGTTTTATTGTTATCATTATTTTTGAATCATTAGAACATCCAGTATGGAACAACATATGTAGTCCTTAGCAGAAAATTGAAGCACGCATAATTCTGATGTAAAACCTTTGTGTGGAAACAATTAGTAAACGTACTGTGTAACAAACACAAACATTTCAAAAAAATATTGCAACACATGTTTTGAGGCAATAAGATAATCTTTTAATGCATAAGTTGTAATCTTATTGTTGTAAGTAATATGAGTCAGCAGTAAGAGGGGGCGGAAGTTAAATCAAAACACAATTTGGAAAACATTTTCAAGAAAATTTTAGTGCAATAAAAAAAAAAAAAAAATAGGCAGAGAAGATCGGATGAGGAAATATTTCCGTCTTATACGCTTTAAATGATATATCTTAAATAATAAATAGAAACTTTGAATAAGTTGTAACCAATGATCCATGTGTAATTAAATGTTAAGGGAGAAAAAATAATAAAAACCTTTAATGTTTACGTTTTAACAAATTTTTTTTTTGCGCAGACAACATTTTTTGCGTTAATGAATTGAGTGTCATTTGTCTAAATAATTATTTTAATGTTCCAAAAAACTGTTAAATTAAAAAAAAAAGAATTAACAATGTTTTTTTTCTTTCCTTTATACTTGATTTTCTTCGTATAAAACAAAAAACTAATTCAAATTAAAATGTAACTTCAAGATCTAGATTACATACCTGTGATAAGTTGAAATTGAATTACTTGAATTACATACACAACAATCATAATTAGTAAAACTAATATATTTTCTTTTTTGAATTAATTTTTTTTACTGACATTATTTAAAAACAAGGCGGTGAACTCTTGGTGATGCATATATTGTGCCGAATATGCAAGTATGCAAGCAATTGTAAACATAAATATTAAATTCTTAAATTTAAAATGCACCACAGAAACTAATATTAAACATAAGAAAAAATATTCTTGATAATTAAATATAAAGCCAAACTAGGAGCCAAATTTAGCGTTTTTATTTCAAAAATTCGTTTGCAAAACAATGAAAACTTTTAGGTAGTGAAAAAAAAATGAAAAATTTCAGACACAAATACTTAAATTTTTTAGATACTTTAGAACAATTCTTAAACAACTAAGAATTTTATGGAAAGTAAGGCAACTTAGACCCGTTGAAGCTTTAAGCCATATACTTTTTTCTTTCGATAAGGTACTTTATTGAAAGAGGAGGTACAGAGGAGGTATCGAAAGGATAAGGTACAAAAAGCTTTCGATAAGGTACCGCATGTTGCTCTACTTAGCAAATTAGCTGATATAGGAATAGGAGGGAAAACTTTCATTTGGGTGAAAAACTGGCTGACCGGAAGGAAACAAAGGGTAGTTGTAAGGGGAAATTATTCTAATTGGAGTGAGGTCTTAAGCGGGGTTCCTCAAGGATCAGTGTTAGGGCCTGTTTTGTTCATTGTCTTTATGAACGATATTCACAAAAATATTTCTGGGAACATGAATTGTTTTGCTGATGATGTCAAAGTTATGGGGACTAGAAAATGAAGAACAAGCAAATCAGCTGCAAGAGGATCTAGATCATATTACGGAGTGGGCTGATAAATGGGGTATGGCTGTTAATGTTGGGAAATGTCAAGTGCTACATTTAGGGCATGGAAATAAGTGCAAAAGTTATTATTTGCAAGGTTCAGTCATTAGTCAGGCAGACAAAGTTACTGATCTGGGGGTCTTGATAAGTCAGGATTTAAAGTTTAGCCAACAGTGCAGCATTGCTAGTAACAAAGCCAATAAGATGCTTGGGTTTATCAATAGATCTATTTCAAACAAATCTAAAGAAGTTCTTCTGCCCTTATATAGAAGTTTGGTAAGAACCCATTTGGAGTATGCTGTTCAGTTTTGGTCTCCTTACCTTAAGAAAGATATTAATGTATTGGAAAGGGTTCAAAGGCGGGCTACAAGGCTAATAAATGGACTTTCCCACTTAGATTATGATTCCAGGCTTAGAAGGCTAAAAATGTACAGTCTTGAGCAAAGAAGAGACCGAGGGGACATGATTCAGTTGTTTAAATTTATTAAAATGAAAGCTGTTACGGGGCTGAAGTTTAGCACTGAAAGTAGGACAAGGGGTCATTGTTTTAAGCTATTTAAATCTCAGGCTAACATGGATATTAGGAAAAATTATTATTTTAGCAGGGTAGTGGAACCTTGGAACAGCTTACCGGTAGGGCTCGACCGATGGCATTTTTTGGCCGATGGGCCGATGCCGATTGTTGGCCGATTGTTCAAAGACGGCCGATGGCCGATTGTTTTCCTCCAAATGGCCGATGCCGTTGGCCGATGGCCAAAAAAAAAAAAATTGGTACAATTGTCAGGGATTTAAAGGATTATTGATTCATTTCACTTTACTTCCTTTCTTCGAATAAGGAAATGTAATCACACAAAAAAAAAATCAAATTTTGACCTACATTTCTATTTTACGATCACCCAATTTCTTCACAAGTTTTTTCGGCACATCTGTACATGCATATGTACCTAAGAACATGTGGATGGCCGAAATATCCATTTTGAACGCCTCCTCAGTTAATTATCGCAAATTGTCTTGTGATGTCTTCATGCGCGTAAACTTACGTCACTCAAAAACGTTATGAAATAGTAAGTTGAAAACTCATACGTACGTAGTATGATCTGAAAGTTGGAGGATAAGTTGTATGAAACCGAACCCTGAATAGTTCACATTACCGAAGCACATCTATCTACAAAATAGTCACCTTGAACGACTATGCACTTCTGCCAACGTTCGTATAGCTTTTTAGAAGCACTCCTGGAAGACATTTTTCGCAAACTCCTGTAAGGTCTCTTAAGCTGCTGCTTTAACTTCATCGTGGGGAAGAAGGCGACTTTCATGTTGAGGATGCACGGTTCAATTGGCCAATACTCTGATATGACAAACAAATAACATAACGTTTCGTCGGACTTAGCTCCGTGTGACTTTTACCTGTTCCCAGCAAAAAAACATTTGCATGGACGCCGCTTTCTTCCGTCAGGAGAAGATAAAGCTGCATGACAGAAGGTAGCGAAAAATGGCTTCCAGGAGTGATTACAAGATTTATATTAACACTGGCAGAAGTACATAGTCCCTGAAGATGACCTTTTGAAGGTGGATGTGCTTCGGTAATGTGAACTATTCTGGGTAAGGTTTTGTACAGCTTGTCCCCCGAACTTTTGGATCATACTACGTACAATCTGTATAGGGTGTAGTTATGCTTCTCTTTTTTTGACTGCAGTATGATGGAAGACAAAGAACAACAGCCAAAAAAAAAGGAATAAAAACAAAGAGTCTGTTTAATAACCAATTGACTTTTTTTTTTAAATTGAACATATAACTAAGATTTCAGTAATATTGTAATAATGTATGGATTTAGGTAAACTACACATAGTTAAAAAACATTAAATTATGTTGTTTAATCATTCAAAAAAAAAATAAGAATAAAACTATGAAACCGTCAACAAATTACGTAATTAAAGGTCTCTTGCGCTGCTGTTTCAACTTCATCGTGGGGGAAGAAGACGCCTTTCATGTTGAGGATGCACGGTTCAATTGGTCAATACTCTGATATGACAAACAAATAACGTAACGTTTCGTCGGACTTAGCTCCGTGTGACTTTTACCTGTTCCCAGCAAAAAAACCTTTTGGATGGACGCCGCTTTCTTCCGTCAGGAAAAGATAATGCTGCATCATAGAAGGTAGCGAAAAATTGGCTTCCAGGAGTGCTTCCAAAAGTTATATGAACACTGGCAGAAGTACATAGTCCCTTTTGAAGATAACCTTTTGAAGGTAGATGTGCTTCTGTAATGTGAACTATTCTGGGTAAGGTTTTATACAGCTTGTCCCCGAACTTTTGGATTGTGCTACGTACAATCTGTATAAGGTGTAGTTATGCTTCTCCTTTTTTGACTGCTGTATGATGAAAGAAAAAGAACAACAGTTAAAAAAGGAAAGAAAGAAAGAAAAAATAGGAAGAAAAACAAAGAGACTGTTTAATAACCTATTGATTTTTTTTTAATTGAGCATATAACTAAGATTTCAGTAATATTGTAATGATGTATGGATTTAGGTACACTAAACATAGTTAAAAAACATTAAATTATGTTGTTAAATCATTCAAAAAAAAAGAAAAAGAATAAAACTATGAAACCGTCAACAAATTACGCAATTAAAGTGCAAAGATTGCACGTAGACATTTTTTGGTCATCAAATTAAACAAAAAGGTAACAGATAAATTACAATACTAAATCATAATAGGAATATTTTTATACTTATTTAAAATTTACGAATAGAAAATTTTGCATTTTTCAAAAAACTAAAACTGTGACATAAATTTTGCTGAAACAAAAGCCATGAAAAGAGCGAGGTTCTTAAAACGCAGCTACAATAAACAAACTCAATATTTACACCAAGTTTATAACTGAATACATATACTACTTGATCTGATGTTATTGAATTATCTAATATTATCTGATATTATCTGATAATATTGAACAATTTGTTTGTTCAATCTTTTATGAAGCTTTACAAACAAGTTCAAATTAAATTGTTCAATTTAGCAATAATTTTCTGAAATTTAAAAAATTGCGTAATAGAAAAACCTTTAAACTTTTCTATAAAATCGAAAATAACTTATTCATTGATTTTATATAAATACATAAAAATAGTTACTTACAACAGAAAAAAATCAATCGATATTAATGATACAAGAAAGACGGCGCATTACGAAATGGGGGGGGGGGGAGTCACCCTCTGATTTTGCAGTAACTCACACTTCGGCCCCAACCTCAGCGTAATTTTTTTAGTACAGAACCGCTAAAACCAACGCCTCGGAAGAGTTTCTGAATCTATTTCAGCACTTCCGAAGAAAAAAATTCAAAAGTCCCTTCGATTTCCGAATTATGTCACCATTCAAAACATCTTTAATCAATTTCTTACATTAATGCTCTAAATTCTTTCTAAACAATAGATAAAATTTGAAAAAAAAAATCGCTAATTTTATGAATGGTGTTAGTTTCAAACAACTCAGACGTATAACTAGAGTTTAATTTCAAAAATTAAGGAAGTGGGAGGAGGGGCACGCATGTGTTCTCGGAAATTCAAGAAATAGTCGTAAAAAATAGAGTTCAAAATAATCATAAACATTGAGCAGAAAAACCCTTTCAAAACTTGCACCCGAGTTTGTTTTGACGTGCAGTGGCGAATTTTAAATATAGCAAATGCGCGAGAGGCCCCTTAACCATATGGACATCGCAGGAGTTACAAAAATGCTTATGATAAATGTTTTACAATTTTTGTGATTGAGAAATAGGGCCCCAAAATGTATTTCGACGAGCCCCAAACTTGTAACTCCGCCGAAGCGATATAGAAAAGATTGCATTACTGTGATTTATATTACAAACATCGAAAAATAAAAATTACCGTCGGCTCAAGAGGAATCTAACAAAATGACACAAAAACCAGTTTCGCCATCTCATATTTGTTTCCATGGTCTCCAATTCGGCAATATATCACCAAATGATCGTCAGTCTGAGACGCTATATTAGTTTTGCATTGAAATAAGTATTTAATAGCCACAAAAAATGAGTAAACAGGCTTTTTTGAACACCCGATCGAAAACAAAAACGGAAATGCGCAACTGAAACGTACGCACACCCCACATGCGAAAACTTATCCTTCTACAGTTTACCATTTTAGTGTTATGACTTATGAGAGATACATACGTACATCCAGCAGCAAGAAACAACGCAATAATTAACTTGTTTGGTACCTGAATGCAGTATTAAAAACCCTTTCAGGGGTGACTAAAATAGAAATTCATACTGAATTTCAAGTAAGCATTTTTATATGAAAACAACCTTTACTTTGTATTGAAAGGTAAAACATCAAATGTCCTTTTTTTTTTCAAAAACATCAGCCAATTCCATCGGTTTTTTGATGTTTTTAAGGCCGATGGGCCGATGCTTCCAGCAATTTAGCATCGGCCGCCAATGCCGATGCCGATGGATAAATTGTTGAACCGTCGGCGCCGATGCGCCAGCCAGGCCGATGCATCGGTCGAGTCCTACTTACCGGAAGAGGTGGTAATGAGCAAGGGAGTAGATAGTTTTAAGAGGGCCATTGATCTTCACTGGGGATTGTTAATCGACTAGGACCAGTCTAGCTGGGCCCAGAGCCTGTTGCTGGTCGTCACTTTTGTATTTGTATTTGTATTTCTTTGTTTTGGTAATGGACATTGTCCTGCTCATATTCCACACGAGTGTCCTTTTTTTTTTTACTGCACTAGTGTTTTATGAACATTAAAACACAAATACAGCAACTGGAAACTTTTAGAGCAAAAGTAAAGGTTGCTGAGAAAAGCTGACGTGCAATGTTCGGATTTGTTCTTTAGAAACAACTTTAATGCTCGAATTACAAATAATAAATTTTAAAAATCGCATTAAATCTATTAAACGCTGTAAACTCAAAATCTTTTAAAATATTTTCATTTTTAATTTTCATATCAATCAATGGTGTATTATTTTCCATTTTACATAAGAAGACATCCTAATGTACCTAAACTTATTAGTTTCAATTTTTATCATAAATAGTATTGTAAAAGGTAATTTATTTTTAAATGCCAAAACGAAATATACAACTTCAAAGACGTTTTTTAAATTAGTTTTGAAACTTTAAACTTCTTTATCGCAATCCGTAATTTTTACAGAATGAAAAAGTATTGACGAGAAAAAGTTCTTCTCATATAGCCGCACCTTTTATTTATTTATTTATTTTTTTAATGCCTAGTTCTGAGATTGCATGTGGCTTTCATTTTATTCAGTGCGAAATGGTTCCTCATCCCTCTCATAGATGAGGGGGTGGGGGGATAAATTGGATTTTGTTTAATGTATTTCTGCTTTAAAAATCGGGAAGACATTATTTATAATGATAAATCACTGTAGTTGCTGGTATTGATTCAATTTATAAGTGCTGAGCCAGCTGAGCTTCTTTAGACTTACACTTTATTAATCTGTTTTAAGAATTCATTAAGATTGCTTATACGCAAAATAAAACACCAACTAATATAAGAAATTATGATAGTGTAGCGTAAACCCTTCCTCACTTTCTCTCTCTGTTTTTTTTTCTTTAACTAATTTGTTTATTTAACAGCAAAACTGAAATTTACTTCAGGAATGTTACTGCGTCATAAAATTTAAAGCTAAATGTAAAAACAATCCGTGTTATATTCATGAATTAAATAGATGTATCTAAAATTGTAAGACATTTTCTCTTTAAAAGTCAAAACAAATCACATAAAAGTTTATGGATAACTTTCAATACGAATTACAAATTCTATAGCATAATTGCTGATTGTCAAGTAAAATTTTAAGTTGATATTCATTTTAAAATTAAGTCTTCAAGAGAACGTTATGAAAAGGATATTTTGTTTTTATTTCTAATCAAGTGAAATATCCAGTATATTTTAAATCAGTGATTTCCAACCTGAAGCGATTACCCCCAAAAGGTTGATTTGGTTCCTCCAGGGGGGAATGAACGTTCAAAACAAAAATTTAAATGATAATAATAATAATAATAAACATAAGTAATAAACATAAATAATCGTTATATTTTTTCAATTTTTAAGTTCTAATGATTTGTGTTTATTAAAAATATTGAATCAAAACAGCAAATATTGAAAGTGAAAACGTATGCAAAATCGATGGTCCAGAGTTTAGACAAAAAATCATGAGTTTAAAAAAGAAATGAATTAAGTTCAGGAGGGCCATGCACATTCTCATATCTTGGACAAGCAGACGAATTGTACTCAGGGCAGGTTTTGGATACCGGAACAAACCATTCTCTCTCTCTTCTTTTTTTTTTTTTCCCTTCAAGTTTAAACTGCCGAAGTTTTTTATTCTTCCAAATCCTAAATTTTATACCAAAAAAAAGGAAAAATGTTCTGCTGTCTTTGAAAAGTACATTAATAATCTTAGTTTATTATCTCGCTTCAAAAATTAATTACTCTTGAAAAAAAAAACATAAAAAATGTGTGTAACAATAAGTGGATAAAATTGGTACAGTATTTAGTCTTTAAATTAAAATTAAGTACAGTAAAACCTGTAAAGTTGACCACCCTTGTAAGTTGATCACCTGTCTATGTTGATCTCTTTTGTCAGGAACGGAATTAGTCCTATCTTATATAATGAAGGAAAACCTCTGTAACTTGACCACCTATCTATCTTGACCACTAATGTACGCCAAATTTCATTTGGAGTATTGTAAAAAACCCTTTGTATGTTTACCACTTGGTTTATTTTTAAAACTTTCTTCAGTAAATTATTTTATTATGAATCAATTTATTATTATTATATTATTATTATTATTTGATAGCTTTCCAAGAATGTTTTTAATGCTTTGATGACGGACTAGCATTTTACTAACTAAACAGCAGCATACAGCTTATGCTGCTCTTTATTCTCCAAACTTGTTTTTCATTTGTTGTTCTATTTGAGATAATTCTTCGTACTTTGTTCAATAAAAATAGGTGTCAGTAGAAAAGTACAATGTGTTTTCTTTCAGTTGCAATAGGTTGTGGCAATACTGGAATTGTGCTAAGGCTCGGATCTGTACATTTTGGGCCCTCTGCAACAAAATGGGTAGGGCATTTCCCTAGTGGCGAGTAGTGTCTATTTGTAAAGTTAATAAGTCTTAATGCTAGTTTTTTTTTTCTTTTTTTTCTTCTATTTCTAGGGCCATTAGTCCCATTGACATTTTAATTTTGCCTTCATGAACTGAGAGTCGAGGTTGTTGCTATTTGTGCTATAAGTGTTACATAAAAAGGCTTCAAAAAGAAAGTTAGTTGAACTTGAAATTAATAAAGAGTATGAAATATTCAAATGAATTGAAAAAGGAGAAAGCCAGAGAAACTTAGCTGGCACGTATGGAATTTCTAAAACTACGGTGTCTAATATAGTTTAAAACAAGGAAAAAACAAAACTATTTGAATAGTATTTTTAATTATGGTTTAACTTTCAATAAAGTTAAACAATGAAAGTTAGTTGAACAGAAAGAGTAATAAGGGTGAATTCCTCGAAAAATGAATACAAGGTGCGAGAAATGACAAAAAATATTTCAAAAAATCATTACTGTCCTTTATAAGTTGACCACCGGTCTAAGTTGACCACCAAAGTACTGCACCGCGAGTGGTCAAGTTACACAAGTTTCACTGTATGCAAAAAATACCTAATATTGATTTTACGTTGTTCTAAAATTTGCTTTTTTCAAGGAAAAAGGTAAGGGGGGCGACAGATAAAAAAATGTTGGAAATCACTGTTTTAAATATTTATACTGTTTGTACTTTTGTGAATTTTATTTTTGCTAAACGAAAATAGATGAATTGGATGGTGTTATACAAAAATGAGTTATCCAACAAAAATTTTCAAAAAAATAATAAGTTATTCACATAGGTTGGCAGATAAACTGATACACTACGGAGATACAAAGTCGATTTAAGCCAAATTCTGAATTAATATGCCATCTATGTTCTATGAAGTTCAGCTTAGAACTCAATTTACTCAAAAGTACTGCTTGGTGGGTTGACCCATTTTTGTGTAAAACCGTCAAGTTGTTATTATTATAACCGATAGTTCAAGTTCTTATTATTTAAAGTGCTGATGACAAAAAAAATAATAAATAAATAAATAAATAAAATAAAAACACATGATGATTAAAAATATTAAACTTACCTAAAAAAGATTCTTGTCACCGTTGGATTTAAAACACATGCAATCCCATTGAGCTGTCAACACGATGTATAACAAATGACTCGTTTTTTTCCTCGGAGACGAAATTGAGGTGATCTCAAAATTATCTAATTGGTTGAGAAAGTCATGGATCTATCTTTTGCAAAGTGCTGGGAAGCATAACCAAAAAAACGAAGGATGAAAAGGGGGAAAAAAAGCTTTTTAGCAGACGTTTTGCTCCTATACATTCTATTCTTAGGATGGCGCCTTTCAATTATTTCATTAGAAAAAGGTTCAATGTAATCTTTTCCCAGACAGTCTCAGATCGTCTCAGATGGCTACAAAAAAAGATCCCCACCCCCAATAAAACTCCTTACCAGAATTCCAGGAAACATCAATCCCGAACAGATACGAGAGATACCCATGGACCCTGAAGGCTTCGCTTCGGACGAAGACCCCCCAACAAAGACATTGTTTCGTTTTCCCTACGTAACAAGATACGGTAATACAGGCAAGGAGCGGCCGTCCTCCTCTCTCCTCCCCCACCCAAAAAGACCCAAAGAGCAGTTCTGGCTTTCGCAATCGACACAAGAACGGCCGGCCTAGCTAAGAACTTTTTTTTTAAATAAAATTGAGGAAAACGGTACGTACACATTGAATGCACAGAAAACGGCCCGAGTTAAGGACGGCCCATGTGGAATTTTCCACATCTCACACGTGGCCAGTCCGCCCCTGCATGTAACGGGAAAAAGTCAAACAAAATAAACATAATTAGTTGCACATCCTAAATTTACCAAAGTATGAGGCCGGTCAATGATAAACTTACGCTACAATAAATAAACATCGCTAAAGAAACAACTTTCATATGCTGAAAAGAGTTAAGAACGTTGACTGTAAAAAATAAACAAAGGACAGACGATAAAATAAAGGCTATGGCCGAATGGAGCAACCAATTTTAAACTAATTTAAAATGAAATTTTTGATGGAAACGCTGTTTTAAGTTTTGGACAGCAACCAGAAAGATCTCTTTTAAAACAATTATTAGAATTTTATTTGCTCACCCATATGCAGAATGGCAACAGGAAAGAAATAAAAATTCCTGAATAATGTAATGTTAGTTAATGTTTTAATTAATATCTCCGCTAATTAAAGTCATACAGTTACGAGATTGGTCCTATTGTTTTTTCTTCGGAAAATTTCAAATTGATCGGTATCTCGTTCGACTCTCGATTCGCAGCGGTTCTCGAGAAGATCGATCTTTGGATGGACGGATAGACGGACGCGAACAGATTTTAACATTATGGATTATTTTGATTTTGTAGTTTTTTTAGGACTGTTAATTTATGTCTCACAAATCCTATAATATATTTTTCACAAAACGTGGTCAAGTAAACCTAATGTAAGTTATTATTATTATTTTGTTTTTGTAGTTTTTTTTCTTGTGGATTTTAATACCAACTTATTAAAAACAAAACTAACCTTTTTCTTCAGTGAAAGGAAACCAGCCCGCAGTGATTTGATTGTTTTGGTGGCTCATAATGATGATCCCACAGGTAAGGTATTTCATTTGAACCTAGAGTTTAAATTATTTTATTTAGTTTATTATTAATTTTTTTAAAATTAATATTTGGTAAGAATACTTAAAAGTTTAACAAAATAATATACTTTCTCTGTATTTTGAAGAGATTTTTGTCTTTACCTATGATCACTCTCTCGGTTTACTGTTAAGTTAGGGATTAACTAAACATAATGCTTAGCACACAATTATTTAATTCTTTACAAAGTTAAAAATAGTTTATAAATCTGTTTCAAAAGGTCAGAAGTGTTTTACTTTTTTCCAAAACATTTCCTGTAATTTTCAGGAAAACCATGATTTACTTTTCATTCAACTGATATTTCTAACAGGATTCTGTGTTTTCCGTACTTAACATTTACCTTTGTAAATGTCTTTCCTTTTTCTGAAATTATTTTTTATTTTTCAAATTCATTTTTATCTGAATATTGGATTTTAAGTTGGTTGCACTTCCTTTTTTTTAATATAGAAACAGGCCTGGCTCCTGGGGTTAGCAAACTAGGCGGCCGCCTAGGGTGGCAGATTTTAAGGGCAGCAAATTTCGAAATTAAAACATATTTTTTTTAAGTATGAATTTCTGTTTCAACGTCTTAAAATTCACTGCTTCAATGCTAAAAAAAAAATAATTTTTCTAATAATAATAATTTAGAGTGTGTACCAGTGCTTGGATATGCAAAACATAGTTCGGAATTTTACAAGAAATTCCATTTAATTTTAGAGGCGGCAAATTGAGTAAAATTAAAAGTACTTTTGAAAATGTTAATATCTGTTTCAGTGCCTTAAGGTGCTCTACTATAATGTTAAAAACGATAACACAGGTCAACATGATTTTTGTTTCTGGCTTCTGGGTATTAAATTGTGGTTTGTTTTATGTTTCAAATAAAGGGAAAAATAATTATTTTAATCAAAGTTTGTTTTTGTAGAAAGTAGAAGAATTTTTTGAATTCTTAAGTGAAATACAGGATTTTTTTCAAAGACTCAAGTGAAAATTTTTTTGCTGAACATTAGTGCTTTTAATTTAAAAATAATATAATGAATAATAGCACATACATGTAAAATAATAAAATTCAAGCTCAAAAATGAATGGTTTTGGTGATGTTATTATGTTTTTATGGACTGTCTCATATTAAACCCTAAATATAATCTTCCATCATATTCTCATTATTCTGCCCTTGGTGACGTTTTTCAAAGTCCATCAGATCTTGGTGAAAATGCTCTCCTGGCTCCTCTGAGTAGGCACCCATATTATCTTTAAATTGGTTTAGGTGAGCGTGTAGCATATTAAGTTTATGAGATACTTCTACAGTCCCTAATTTTAAAACTTTCAAGCAAGTTTTCAATCAATTCTTGATAGTTATTAGCTCTGTTGTTTCCAAAAAAAACCATTCGCTACTGCTTTAAGCCTCCCCCAAGCTTATTTTCCATTAGGATTGAATAATTGGGTGAACTATCACTGGTCATTATTATTTTTTTATTTGTGGTCCAACCAAAATACCCGATTTAACTTTGGCTTCAGGTAATTTGGAAAAGAATTTCTTTAAATATTCAAAAGCTTTAGAATTTTGATCCAGAGTTTTCACAAATTGATTCATTATGCCTGATTTTAATATGTAATGGTGGCATCAATATATTCTTAGGATCTACAAGTTGATATTATGTTTCTCTATCTGAAACTCGACTCGATCAGGCCATATACGCTATTGGTAATGTACTGAATTTGCTCAGCTATTCCATAAGCAAAGGTGACGTGGGATACTTAGTATACCCGCCTTGGATTCTCACCAGAAAACTAACCATCTTGAAATCTCCTATTACTGACCTATCATATTCTGTACATTTTAATTTTCCAGTACCATTTTAAGCCTATCCTAAATATCCTTGCACATCACAGAATGTGCTAAGGGAAGACTGGGTAATTGGTTTCCGTTGTGAAGAAAAACTGATTTTGAGCTTTTTGCAGAGCTATTGATGAAAAGTCGCCAGTCAGAATATATGCATGGTATTCCAATGTCTTTGAATAAACCCGTCACGTTTTTGCAGTAACAAAATCTATCTTCTTTGGTAAAAAAACACAAAAAGAATTCATGACTATCTCTTTGATCAGTTATTTTCAAGCAAGTTCCACTGTTTTAATCGGGGACCTAGAGTCTGCTTTATTCTTGGGCAGTTTAAGGTCCTGTGCTAAATCATTGAAATCTGTCGAGCTGATGAGTGGGGTCCTAGTGTTGGCACTATCGCATTTCTCCACGAATATTTTCTTTTATTTTAAGAGGGGGAGGGGAGCCAAAACAAGGTCGTGCCCCTGTTCGGAAATGGCCTAGTTACTTCCCTGAGCAGACGATAATTTTTCAAGAAGCAGATTCAAAAATCAATTAACTTTTTTTCCTTATGCTAATCAGTTAAAACTTCAAAACATACTTTTAGACATAAAACATACAAAAAATAAATAAATTTGAATTTTGTCATCTTGAATTCAAATTATGTTTTTCGCAATCACGAGTGTGTGTATGTAGGCGTGTGTGTTTGTGTGTAGGGGGTACGAAACAGGGAACCCCGCTCTGCTATGCCATCTGTGGCTTCCAGAGAACTGACCTTTCGGCCGGGGCCCCCTTACCCGTAAGGGAACGAGATCTAAACCACTTACGACTCTAGACACCGTGGACCCAGGTACGGACCTGACTCCGGTGGTGCCCATTGCCTACTCACTGTCCCACTCGATAGCCGTTGGGCAGATACAAATCTGCTCACACGCAAGTAAAGAGTGGTCGTTTTACATACGTGGATGCTACACCATCGTAAAACCCTCCCCATTTACCCGGGCTTGGGACCGGCATAGGGACGGGCCTGGCCCCTAAAGACCAGACCCCACCTACGGCTGGGGGGCTGTAGGGGGTATGTGTATGTGTGTGTAGGCATGTGTGTTTGTGTCTGTGTGCTGGCATAAGTGTGTGGGTAGTTGAGTGTATGAATGTGTGTGGGGGGGGTGTATGTGTCTGTGTGCAGGCATGAATATGTGGGTAGTTGTGTGTATGTTTTTGTGTGTGTGTAGGTGTATGTGTGTGTGTGTAGTTGTGTATGTATGCACGTGTGTGTAGCATATGGAAGCAACCTGCAGATGGCTTTCGCTATAGGAGCGGCATCGTGAGGAGCCGGTCGACGGTGGTGCTGCAGAGGGTGCTGGTGGGAAAATAAAATGATAGCACATCAAAACAGTCAAATGAAAGCAATAAGCAATCGTGATTGCTCAAAAAAAAAAAAACTTTAAATGTTATGGAGAGATATTTTAGTGTTTTTCGATGGATAGTATTAGAATTCTTGGATTAAAACAGAAACACAGAAAAAAAAAGGTTTCTTTTTTTGTTGACCTGTGTAATTTAAAGTGTTACCAGTGCTCGGATATGCAAAATCCAGTTTAATTTAACTAGAAACTTACTTTAATTTTCAGTACTTTACAATTATTTTTATTTTATTAATATATTGTTTTCTATTATTATCATTGTCATTCAATGGAGGGGGGGCTGGCGGCACTTGTCAATATCACTTAGGGCGGCAGAACTTCTAAAGCCGGCCCCGCGTAGAAAATATAAATAATCAGGTTTAATTTCATTTTCTATGGCTTTAATTAAAATTTAAAAAGAAAAAACAGAGCTGCAATCTCTGTAAAGAGAGTTGGTTTCTTTAAAATTTCTGAATCCAGTTTTGCACTTTATCATTTTTCCTATCAGCTCCCAAAAGTGGATCCAGTTTTTGATTTTTGGGGGGGGGAGTATTCTTAAAATTGGAAGAGGGATAGTAAATACAGTATACTCTCGATTATCGGTGTGCGGATTATCCGTGCATCATTTCGGAATCACACTTTTCTAAAGCTTCGATGATGTTATCGATAATATCGATAATATCATTGAGGAAATTAAAAAAATCGAAGGTTTCGAATCAGTTGACGCTGGAAATGTCGAAGAGTGGTTTAAAAGCGACGAATGTGAATCAGGATTTCAATGTTTAACTGCCGAAAATATCATTGAACTAGTTACTGAATCAAACGCAAGTGATGATACCGAAAACGAAGATGAAGAAGAACATGAAGATTATACAATTTCACATTCTACTGCTCTAAAATCTGTAGAACATTTATTGGGTTACATGAGTGAAAGAAGTTACGATTACGGAGAAATAATTGCAGTAAGAAAAATTCGTACGGACATACGCAACAATTTAAACAAACAAAGAAAACAAAAATGTATCACCGATTTTTTTTAAGCAATAAATTTCGAAGAAAAGTTTCTGTTTGTGTGAGTATTTAGTTTTTTCTAATTTCCCCTTAAATAGTTACCCTGCATATTCCTTAAATGATTTTTCGGATTATCCGTGTTTTTCGATTATCCGTGCTACGCCGCCCGGTGATTAGCACGGATAATCGGGAGTATACTGTATTACATTTAGGGGGTCCGGGGGACAGCATTTTTTTTTTAAATATGAGTCCCCAAAACACTTGCTGGCTATCTTTGGTCACTTTCAGAGGCTGCCCCCCGTCCCCCCCATAACCCACACCCTGAATATGCACGTGGTGGCCCCCCATTCCTGATCAGAATGTCCCTAGTAGTCACAAAAGGGACTTTCTGACAAACCAACTTTAATTTTTTTTTTAATTAATCTGCTTATAAGCTTTATAAATGCTTATTTTTTGATCTGGTTGTTAAAGAGTATTATAATTAAAAAATTTTTTAAATGTATTCTTGCTAAAAAACATAATATTGTTAAATTTCCATCCTATTGTAAAAAAAACGTTTCAATTATTTTCTTTCTTTTTTTAAAATTCCTAACAGGGTTATGGCCAGAGCAGGGGTGTTTGTGATTCAAAAATTTTGTGTTGCCATTTCTAAAAATTGTAGGCTGACAACAAATTGTAAAACTGAAAAGTTATTAAAAAAAAAAAACCTTTTTAAATGTTTTTTCAATGGTTTTTGTATGCATATTTGAAGAAGAGTTTTTACCGGTGGGGGGGGGGGACTCTGTAAAGCCCCTTTGTGTAGAGCTTTCTCAGTTTCCAAAATTTTCACACTGTCTTCAGAAAATTTTATTTGGGTCCACTTGCAAAAATTTACGTTTGTATAAGGACCCTTCACAAAATTAAAACTAACCAAAACGGACTCATTATACAATTCAAATTGTATACTACCTTGGCCAAAACCAGACCTTTCAAAAACTCATTTATTAATAAAGTAGTATGCAAATCAAAAATCTAATGTACGCAGTAGAACCTTAATTTTAGGTATTCTTGTACGCAAGCGGCAAAACACGTTCCAAGCAGAGAAAAGGTAAGAATTGGAGGTCTGGTAAAAAGTCTAAACATGTTGTTAAAAACACACTCTTAGCCGATAAACAAGTCGTGAAAATGTATAATTTTTACTTGTTACTTTCTTCTATATCTAATACATAGAAGAAAGTATTGGATTCGTGCAAATTTTCGAATTTCGAATTTTGACGGATTCGAACATTTTGAGGTGTGCTGAGTCCATTTCGACTATTTTTGGAAAATGTCTGTCTGTCTGTGTGTGTATGTGTGTGTGTCACGTCTGTGTGTGACCAGTTTTTTGTGGCCGCTCTACAGCAAAAACTACCGCATGAAATCGAACGAAATTTGGTACACATATGTGCCCCTATGTGAACTTGTGCCCATTGGTTTTTGGCGCGAATTCCTCCAAGGGGGTGGAGCAATGGGATGTTTTTTGAGTTACGCGTGCTTGCTATTCCTCAGAAAGTAACTGGTGGAATTAAACAAAATTTGGTCCATATGTTGCCATTAACAGGAACAGGTGCTGATTCAATTTTGGTGTCAATAACTCAATTGGGGGTTGAGCTATAGAACGTTTTTTGTCGTCAATTGTGACTGCTGTATCTCAAGAAATAATGAACGAAATGAAAGAAAAATTTATCGGCAAGTAGCCCTTAGTGGGTATAAAAGCTGATTTCATTTTGGTGTCAACAGCTAAAAAGGGGGTAGCGAAATCGCCCGTTCTTTTTTTTCCATAGTGAGTGCCCTATCTCATGAAGTATTGCTACGTTCTGGTTGAAATTTGGAATATATGTGAATCCATATGTAAACAGGCTTTGGTTCAATTTTGACGCCAATCGCTCCAAGAGGTGTTGATTTTTTTTTTTTTTTTGCGAACAAAAATAGCTTTATTAATGCAACAATAAGAAAGATAAATCGTAATAGATTATCGTCTGCGTATTTCTCGTGATTTTAATTGTATGGAAATGATCGGAAATATTATCTCAATGATTTAAAATTTTTAACTGTTGCCATTTTATGTTTGTTAACAAATAAAATATTTGTATTTAACTCAAGCAAGGCTTTTAAAATAACTTTCAATTTTCGCTCTTTGCTTTGCTTTTGCAATAATTCAGACATTGGAATGGTCGTCAAGTTTTTGCATGTGTAATTTTGTTTTTGTTGGGAATATTGCTTCCTCGTCAAGCATGGGGAAGGATCAGAAAAAAAAGAAAAATATAGAAGAAAGTTTCGTGATTTCCACAACATACTACTTTTTTTGTCTTTAGATACAGTTATCATGTTCTATGTATAGAATTTTTTTCAAATTTGCTTCTTGGTTTGGTTGCAAATATGCTAGGTTGGTATTTGCAAATACAAATTGTTTTTGAGTTTTTATGTGGTGGGGACAATATCATCCATTATTTTTTCATGTTGATGACTATCATCAGAAGCACATATCAAACCCAATATTGGAAAGAGTTCATGATGTGATGAAATGATTCATTCACCATCAACTTCTGGAGGATTTTCAAATGAGCATCATCAGCTTTGATCCTCAATTTTCATGAAGAAGCACTGGATCAACTCAGGGTTGAAAAATCATACGCCTATCATTGACAAATGACAATAAGACAGAACGTAAACACTGCCAGAGTGGTTTTAAACAGCTATAAAACAAAATTATCTTGGGGGGGGGGGAGAGAAATGGTTTGCATGAGTCTTGTGGATAGATGATTTTGATCTCTTTAAAGAATAGAAAGTTCGCCGATATATACCACTTGATATATATCATGATATATATCACGATATATATCCAATATTTATTTTGAAAATATCATGATATTTTCGATATTGATTTTTCAATATAAAAATTATATTAATCATAGTAATATTGTTCATTTTTTATTAAAAGTAACCAAAAGTTATGTGCTATATTTTTACGATTTATTAATACATCATTAATATACAAAGTAATATAATATTCCTTTTTATTTTATATTCGTAAAATTATTCATAATGTAACAATTTTAATTCATATTAAAAGTGCCTAATCAAATATTAAATGTTGGTCAGAAAAAAAAAAGAAAATGTCTAATGACTATACACCGACTAATGCATATTTTTTATTTCTGAATCATATAACTGTAAAAGTAGCTAGTAGAAGAAAAATGAGTAAAACAGCTAAAGTGCTGAATGAACTCCATTAAAATTGATAAAAATGTAAAATGAAGTATTAGGTATAAATAATGAAAGAAACCTTATTTTTAAGTCTCTACATGTTGTAATAATAATCTAAAAAAAATAGGAGTGTTTTGAGGATGCATTTGCTATTTTGAAGACTTTTGTTTGTACTGGTCGAAAATATCGGATATATATCAAAATATTTTTGATACTTTCAAACTCTGAAGAAAAAGGTATTAAGCTAATTTTCTAAAAAAGGGTAACGTAAAACCCGGAATATTTTCACATTATCAGTATAGCAATTTTCAGCGACCAGCAGAAAATGACGTCGGAAGCGGGAGAACTTATGGAATGGACAACGCAAAATGGGCTCCAATGTATATTGATACATTACTTCTGGTTTATAAAACATTGAAATTTCACAAAAAGATTTTATTTCTCACAAAGTAATTTTTAAATTCACAAAAACAGGACCCTGTAAAAAATACTGGACAGACCCCTGCCTAAGTTTAGACAAAAGATGTAATTTTTTTTACCATTTTATATATTTTTAATTTGTTCTGCAGATCAGATGTTTGTTTTCTTTCCTGATGAAGCAAAGATTGGTATCAAGATAATAAAAACATACTGCCAGAGAATGCAAGAAGAGAATATTTCAAGAGCCATCATTGTCGTCCAGCACGGCATGACGCCCTCGGCTAAACAGGTACTATTCTAAAATCTGACTTATGTAGTAATGCTTTTGAAACAGCAACACGAAGCTTGTTAAATATTTGCAATGCCATTGCAGGTGAGACTATTAAATATCAAGAGCAATGAACACAATGTGACAAAAGTGTAAAATACTTTGAATTTTTGTAAGATTTCGCAGATGTATTTTATGAATCATTTACAATAAACTTGTAAGTCTAAAAACCTCTAAAAAGTAGAAAAAAATTTCCCTGGCTTTTTTTCATTAATAATAATAATTATTATTATTTTGAAATAGTATTGTTTTCATAGTATTTAGACAGTTGTTCAAGTTTGAATAACTCTGCACATCGGCCATTATTTTTATCAAATTCAAGGGAACATTTTTCGTTACAAAATGAAATCAATTGAGCAATTAATTATCTGTAACATGATTAAATGAAAGTAGAGTGTACAAAAATTATGTTATTCTGTTTTTAGATTATAATATTTTTTGTTCCCACTATTTCATATTACCTATTTTATATAATACTAGCTTTTACCCGCGGCTTCTGTCACGTTGATGTAGATTTTTTCAATCGATTCATGTTAATGGTCAACACAGGCAGGGGTCAAATAATTACTAAAAATTGGTTTGTCCCCAGTTTTTCCGACATTTCACATCCCCCCCCCCTTTAATATATCAAAAGGTATAGTTAAAACTGAAAACCGGGCGGGGGGGAATGAAATGTCGGCGTCAGCGAAACTAGGGAGACACCCAAAAAATGACGCAATACAAGTGTCATGAAAACGTATAGGAGTAGTAAAGAAGTGAGTAAGGGTAATTCTTAAAAATTCCGATTCCAATGAGGTCAACTATTCTTAAATTAAGTCAAACATTTCCCTCACAATCCCGATCCCCGTCAAATGGTGTCCAGGGCTACACCAGCTACCTAAATTATTGCATATACAATATGCTCCTCAGGTGACGCATGTCCCTCCTGAATAAATAAGGAGAAATACGCCTAGAATGGCAATTGTCCCAAAATAGGGTCAACAGTCACTACAAATCCTAATTTTCTAATACCGTATTTTCGGGATTAAGCGCCGCACCCAGTATAAGCGCCGCATCGAAAATTATCGTCGCCGGAAAAAAAAAATTAATGTACGCGCCGCACCCATTATAAGCGCCGCGCCCGCTATAAGCGCCGCATCCAACTTAACGCAACTTAAAAGCGCAATTTAGACGTTCAGAAACTTGCAATAAAATGAAAATAAAATTTAAAAGAATATAATTAACATAACTATATTATTATTACTATAATTAAAATTTTCGTACTTTGGGAGGAGACATTGGTTGGTTATCCAGAGCGCGGGACGCGGACCCTTCTCCTCATGGCGCTCCACGTTTTTTTAAGTGGTCGGCGCCACTATAAGCACGCTTTTTTCAGTGGGTCGCATCCACTATGGATCGGCGATTCAAAATCCTTCGAAATCGCTGTCCTCGCTGTCGGACGCAAATAGTCCTAGAAAGTCTGCATCGAGCTCCGGGCTGTTTTCCTCGTCATCGGAGCCATCGTCCTCCGCAGCAACATCCGGGACTCGGGGAATGATCTCCGCCTCGGTGAAGCCGGAAATTATGGTGCTCGGCTTTACCGCATTCCAAGCTGCAGCTACCCACTTCGCCACTTCCGCGAACGACGCTTTCTTCAGGTTGCCGCCTTTCGTGTATTCGTGCAGTCCGTTCACCATCCAGGACTCCCATTGTTGACGCATGTGGCTCTTAAAACTGTGATTGGGGGCCAAATCCAAGGGCTGCAACTTTTTTGTAAGCCCACCTGGTATGATGGCCAGGGACGCCAAACATTGCCGCGCCGCTTCCTTCACAGGGTCGGTCTTGTGCGCCGCCATGGAGTCCATAATCAACATTCCACTTGGTTGGAAAAAAGCGCCTTTCCTTTTTCTCCAAACTTCGTTAAACCAGTCTGACATCAGGGCCTCATTCATCCACCCCTTCTCGTTGCAGCGGATGACAACGGTGGACGGGAAAGACTCCTTCGGGACCGTTTTCCGCTTAAAAATCAGCATAGGCTTCAGCTTCTCTCCGCTAGCCGTGCAAGCCAAAACACACGTGAATGATGTTTTTTCATGCCCCGTGGTTGTAATGGCGACGCTCTTCTCACCGGTAGATGTGACAGTCCTGTTGGGAGGGCAGTCGAAAGTCAAAGGGACTTCGTCCATGTTGATAAGCTGATGAGGCTGAAAGTTGTTTTCTTTCTTCAGCTTCTCGACGTAGTCTAAAAACTTTTTTTTCTGCTCCATCCAATCAGCTGGAAGACTCTGCCCCACAGTTGTTCGCTGCCTGACGGACAAATGATTCCGCTTCATGAATCTGAAGCACCAATTCGCGTTGCCTTTGAAGTTGGAAATATTCAAATTAGCAGCGATGCACCTGGCTTCTATTCGAATCCGGACAGTCGAAACGGAAATTCCTTTAGCTCTCTGCTCCACTACCCACTTCTTCAGGTCCCGTTCTAAATCCGGCCAGTGAGCTGATCTTCCTCGTCGGGCACGTTTTGTCTTCGGCATCGCTTCGATCGTTGATTTTTCGGACCTCCAACGCCGAACACATCTTTCATCAATTCCGAATTCCCGGGCAGCAGGACGATTTCCGATCGCTTCAGCCTTAGCGATAACTTCCAACTTGAAAGCTGCAGTGTAACTCTTAAGTCGTTTAGTAGGAGCCATTTCAGATGAAACTCGATGTAAAAACTTTAAGAAAGAAAAGAACGCACGAACGACAGCAAAAGCGACGATGTGAGTGAATAAAATTGGGGATGGGAGACGGAGAAACAAGTTTTCAATTAGTAGGTCACTTGACCACCCCGAGCAACCCACTTTGTTGAAAGGGGTGATTCCCCTTTAGAAAACTGGAAGTTCCACCCCCCTCCCCTGCTAGTCTTGCTAACAAGCTCCTTTCCTTGACCCTCCGTCCCCCTTCGCTTCGATGAGGCTTCCTCGCCGCTCACGTCATTCAGCGCTCACGTGGTTTAGCGTTTCTCTCTATGGTGCAACACCAGCAATCGCTGACTCACCTCCCCTCATGGCTACCCCTCTTTGCTTTGCTTGTCGCTCATTTCGCAAAACGAAAGGGAAAAGTGTGGCGCCATCTATTGGTAAAATGTTCAACTTTTTTGCAAACTCGGATTTTTTTTAAAACTTGATCGGGGAAAAAAAAAAAAAACACTATACCCGCCGCTCCCATTATATGCGCCGCATCCACATTTTTGAAACTTTTTTTCTTGTATGCGCCGCGGCGCTTAATCCCGAAAATACGTCCCTTTGGAGTGAAAATATCAATTTTTTAAAATCTCCATCAGAAGGAAATCAACTGTTTTTAAATAAGGTCAACGATCCTGTTTAAAATACCAAAAAAGTTCAGAGTAAAAATATACCATAAAATCAGAGTAAGCACAACATTTTTTTTTTTTTTTAAGTTTCTATTTCAATGAGGACAATAGTACAGAACACTTCACATTTCGGAAAGAGAAACATTTCCTAAAGTTTCTGTTAGCATAAAAAACAAATTAAAAAAAGAACAATATTCTCCATTGTTGCCATTAAAATATGGACACAAATTCAACAATCAGGCTTGAACAAAAAAAAACAGTATAATTTTGCAACAGATTGTGGGAAAATAACCAAAAAGGAAACATTTTAAATCCCCTGATTACAGGAAAAGGCTCAACCCAGAAATTTATTTGTTTGTATTCTAGGAAAAAAATGGCAACAAATCTTTTTTCTCAGTGATTTTCTTCACGTTACTAATTTTAATAAAATCATTGTTACGGAAAGTTGTGATGAAGCACTGAATAATAATTTGAATGGAGGAAAGCCTTCAAAAAATAGGGATTTTATGTCAAAATCTGAGCTTCATAATTAATAGTTTTTAATTGATATATTTTTTCACTAATTTTTATCGGAGGATTATGTTAAATAGCCAAACATTAAGACTGGAAAATTACGAATCTATCGATACCTGGTTTGATGGTCAGTTTACTGGTGTTCGGGAGAAGGTAACTCGTACAAACATACATAGGTGCATATGCTCAGTTTTTAATTATATGAGACTAGCTGTGTCACCCAGCTTTGCACGGTCTACCTCAAAAATAAAGTTTATGTCAAGTGAAAAAAAATGGCAACATATCCTTCTTCTCAATGATTTTCTTCACGCTACAAATTTTAATAAAAGCATTGTTCAATAATGACTGTAATCAGCAATGAATTTTCAATAGAAGGCTTACCTACATTTTAGCATGAAATTAGCTAAAAACAGCTATAATTCACATTCTAATTTTATCTATCTTGTAACAAATTTTATCTGATGCAGAAAAATCGGGGTTCTATGGATATTTTACTCTAATTTTTGCAAGCATTTTTTCGCCCACATATTAAAAAAATGCCATTTTTGGGTCCTAAAATAAAAATTTGAATGGTTTGGTACTTTTTTGGTGTTTGAAAAAACCCCTACGTTCCTTCTCGGGTGCCCAAGTACCTCCCTGCCAAATTTAGTCGAGATCCGACCTAAACTGTGGATTCGTATTTGGAACATATGTACACATATATTTTGTTTTATTTATGTAGATAGACAAAATCATATTCAATTACTTTAATGTCTTTTGATAGCTAATTTCAGTTTTCATTCCAAAATTAATTGTGATTGATAAAAAAAAGAGTTCTTTTTATTTTTATCTTATTATTGTTTGAATGAATCATTGTATGCTTATACATTTGGTTCATTTAAATGTTCAATTTCATGGCTTCAGGGTTAGGAAAAGTTTTTGAAGGGCCCTTCTAATTTTGGTTTTAACTTCTTTAAAACTCCTTCTTTTCTAGTTCAAGACAACATAATTCTCCTTGGTGAAAGTAATTTAAAATACTTCGATCGACAACTTAACTTCATCCCAAGGGCAAAGATATAAGGGCAATTTTTATGTAGTAATTTGGTTTTTATTTATTTATTTTTTCATAAGGATGTAGTTTACAAATTTGTTATAGAAATCATAAAAGTTAAATGTGAAAATATAATTAATATCAGATGACTAAGACATTTCATAAGGAAAGTAAAACATGCTTAAATGGTGCTTGGCTATTTTTTTAAGTTTTATGATTATTGCTTTTCCTTCTACCACACTCTCAGCAACAAAACTCAGTTTGTCTAATTATTATTTAAGTATTTAAAAGTACATAAGTAGATGTACTATATTAAATGATTGCGTTAAAAAAAACACTTGTTTAGTAAATCGCAGTTTTGACATTCTAAAAAGAGTCATCCACAGCTACGTGTCATGAATTGATGGGGAGACAAAAAGTGGCATCACACAGTTATTATAACAATATGTGTTTGAAAAATGAAATGTGACAAGGGAAGGAGTAAAGTGAAGTGTGACGAAGGGGGAAGGGGGTCAAATATGTTGAAAAATGTGTGAAAATATTTATATAAGAATGCCCCAAAAGTACTCCTTCAAAATCTCATTTTACTCCTTCAAAATTCCTTCATTTTATTTCTGAAATTGAATACGAACCCTGGGCTTGTTCTAGCATTGTTTATAACTGTGATTTGAAAGGATAATTTACTTCTTGAAAAAAAAAAAAAAAAAACATAATACCTCTAAAATCGATAAAAATTCAGAATCTTAATAGAGCTAATTCCCAACGAGTTAGGATTTTTGAAGTTGGCTCAAGGTCTTTTTTCCCTTTTAGGCCCTGGTAGATATGGCTCCGAAATATATCCTGGAACATTTCTTAGAATCTGAATTGCTGATTAATATTACAGAGCATGAGGTAATTAAAGTTCACAAATGTTTATCTTTGGTTGTATTTTGAGTTATTTCATTTTTTCTCTTGTTTTTAGTTGGTTCCGGAGCACGTTGTCATGACACCAGAAGAAAAAACTGAATTGCTAAACAGATAGTATCCTTTTCTGTTTTACATTCTTTTATTGTTCTACATTTGTAAATTTAAATACTTAATATTTTAGTTTATTTTTTGGCAATGCATATGTGTGATTTTATCTCCATCCATAAGTTAAAATAATCTAGTCTTTATAATGCAATCATCAAAATTGGCCAAAGTACTGGTATTACTGAAATTTGTTAAAAATTGTTAGTTTTTGTGAAAAAGTGCTACATTCTACTAAAAACTGTCAAAAACAGAGAAAGTTGCAAGCCTTAATCATGCAAGTATGTAGCAGCATGGGAAGCTCAAAATGCTTGTGATAAAAATTGTTTTTCTCTTTTTAACGTTGTTCTACCCTTAAAAAAATGCAAAATCTTGTTGTTTATACAGTAGAAGACCGTTATAACGCACGCCTTGGTACCAGCACTTTTGCGTTATACAGGTTTTGGCGTTATATAGGCCATTTCACAAATTCAACTAATATTCAGAATATATATATATACTAGAGGACCCGACAGACGTTGTTCTGTTCAAACTTCGTAAATTGAAAAGTTGAAAAACTTCAATAAACTATCAAGTGTTTGAACCGTTTTGTTGAAAAAAATAAGTAATTAGAAAATGTTTTAAGTTGCTTGGTGTCAGAATGCATATATTTATTACAACTTGATTTATCTAGTGCACACAGAGCTGTTGCTTCATTAACTATTTTTTCTCACGTTCTTGAAAGGTCTTCACAGATTGTTGGTTTGTTCCTTCAGCCATACCAAAAGGATAAAAATCATCCTCTGATATTAAGTATACAAAACTAACTACCCATGTAGAAAAAACGGGAAATCCCGCTGCAACGTCCCTCATATGAAAAAGAATAAAAAAATCGAATGGATATTGTTTTAAAAAAAATGCTACAGTTAAAAACAGTACCCTGAATAAGCGAAAATCACCCCCCCCCCCTCCTGATGTAAAATAAAAACGTTCGTCAACTTAAATGACTAAACACTCTTTAAAAACCAAAAACAATTCTTTGCAATTTAAAATATTTCACCAAATGAACAAAAAAAAAAATACAATAAATTACATTAACAGTAGTAAAAAAATAATCACAAACTGTATTGTTATGGCCAATGTCGCCAAGTCACCACGTTCCTGTAATAATCTAGCCGATCAGTGAGCGAAGCAAACTCTGACCGATTAGCGATCCCATCTTTTGAACGAAAACGTGCGTGAACCTAGTGAAAGAAACCCGATTTCTTCCAGTACTTTACTTTAAAATATATCACTGGACCTAAAATCGTTGCTTTCAAGAAATGAAGGCTTCACCCTCTCTCTCTCTACGTTTTATCTATTCTCAATTATTGATATATTACAGTAGGAAATTTCATTACAAAAAGCCGAGCTGGCTTTCTTACTGCCCTTTGGCAACGGGTTAAATATTTATTTCAATTCTCGCTCAACAATAGGTTAAAATAAATACTAATCATTTGGGAGATATAAGCATCCAATGTTTTAATTAATTAATTAATTAACGGAAACGTTTCCGATTCGATCCATCGCGCTTCGAAACCATGCTTGCCACAACTTAATTACACACAAAAAATTTGATCAAAATCGGTCCAGCCGTTTAAAAGCCTTATGGTGACAAACGTCCGCACAGAAGATTTTTATATATTAAGATTAGCACTTCAGAATGAGTTTTATCTGCAATGAGTATTAAAGCACTAATATTACAGTTAGTTATTCACAAATAAATATGTTTCACAATTAAAATAAAGTGAATTATCCTGCACTTCTGCCAGAGCTTCATAGTTTGCATAACAGCTTCATTTTCAAGAGCCATCTGATATTTTCTCTTTACTGAGAATATTGATTTTAATTTAAAAGCTTTGAATTAAGCTGGAAAGATGAAAAACTGTTTCAGAATTCAATTTGCCTAACAATTTTTATGTTAGCAAGCAGGGTTGGCAAGGTTTTGGACACTACGGTAAAAACCCTGGTTTTTACCGTCCTGTCCAAAACCCTAGTGTCCAAAACTGTCCGAAAGTGTCCAAAACTATATTTTTAGAAAAATAGTATTGGGTGAGAAAACATCAAAAAACAGAATAAAATGTATCAAAGTAATGTTTTATATTGATCATTTATTCAATGAAAACATTCAACTTACTTAGCAGCTGATTTTAATCTAGTTGCATAGAAGTTGAATTCTTGATAAAAAATTTCAATTTGCATGCATAAGTTTATTTATTTTTGATTAGTAACAAAATTTCCCTATGTTTATGCATGTGTGCAAATGAAAGCAGGGTTGGTAAGGCTTTACCATCCTGTTCAAAATCCTTGTGTCCGAAAATGTCCAAAACTATTTTTTGAGAAACTATATTTTGTGAGAAAATATCAAAAACAGAACAAAAAGTGTTAAAATTAATTCGTTGACTATTTAATGGATATTTATTCAATGTGAACATTCAGGTATAAATATATATGCAACTTATTTATGCAGCTGATTTTAATCTAGTTAAGTAGAAATTAAATTCTTCATTAAAAATTTCAATTTGTATGCAGGAGTTTTTTTTTTTTTAGCATAAACCAAATTTTTCGACATTTATGCATGTGTGCAAAAGAAAGTGTTCAAAATATAGTGCAATAATTGACTTAAATGCAATAAATTACAATTTTTTGTAGTTACAAACTGTATTATATTAAAAATATGAACTAAAAAAAGAATAGCACAAGTTTTATAATATAAGTGTTTAATCATCAATTTATTGTTCTTTAATCTAAGATTTAAAAAATAATTTTTGTTAAAACATCATGTAAAACTTATTTGCAAAAACCATTTAAACAATTTATTTTTTTTTTCGCACCTAAATATTGTACATTTAATAACATTCCTTTGCGTTATGAATGGAACTGAAATTAGTTGTCTTGGTAGTGTTGTGAATTTCCTTTCATAACTCTACCAACTGTTAAATAAAGAAGTTTTTATGTAATAGTTATTGGCATTTTTTTAAAAGTAAAATGTTTTTAAATGAACGATTTGAAGAAAAATATTATTAAATACTCATTAATTAAACCTCATTAATATCTTTATTTATGCATCTTGAATATTGCAGTGAATACCAATTGATTAGATTACACCCCTTTAACTTTAACATAGTTTTGGACAGTTTAAGACAGTTTCGTACACTTTTGGACAGTTTTGGACAGTAAAAACCACCTGTCCTGTCCTAATTCAGTTTTGGACAGTCCAAAACCCAACCCTGTTAGCAAGGCAAAACAAAGGGGTTTTTTGAACGTAAAAACCTATTGTTTACTTTTGAAAAGTTGTGCGGTTTATAGAGAATTGCGTTATATAGGTCGGCGTTATAAAGGTATTCTACTGTATTAAAAAAGGAAAAGAATAATAAGAATAATGAAAGGAAGAATCTTTTACTAATAATAAAGCTGAAAGTCTCTCTATCTAGATATTGGGATCTCTCTCTGTCTGCATCTCTGTGACGCGCATAGCGCCTAGAACGTTCAGCCGATTTTCATGAAATTTGGTACAAAATTAGTTTGTAGCATGGGGATGTGCTGTGCGCTTCGAAGCGATTTTTTGAAAATTTGATTTTGTTCCTTTTCTATTCCAATTTGAAGAACATTTTACCAAGCAAATTATATCATTACGTGGACGAACAAATTACCATAAGGTGGACAAGCAAACTACCATAACTTGGGCGAGCAAATGAACATAACAAATCGGCAAGAAATTCATCATCCATTGTTTGTAAATATATGGGCAAACCAAATGACCTTTTAATTTTTCTACTATGGGTAATGCTGTGCAGGTACCACTAGTGAACAATAAAACTAAAACATAAAGTTAGAAATTCAGGGCAATTACATTTTCCTTAACTCATATTTTTACAGTAAACTAAAGGAAAACCAGTTGATGAGAATCCAAGCTGGTGACCCAGTGGCAAGGTACTATGGTTTGAAGAGGGGACAGGTAATTCGAATTTTCAAGTTTTTCTTTCATTTAAAAAAAAACGAACTGATGTGTGCATCACATGACTTCCTTTTACTCCAATTTAATGTCATTTTCTCATTATTGGCAGTTCTAATATGATTCAATAGTTTACTCTCTAAATATCACCAATAGTGGCCAAATTAAAACCAGATTTTAAAAAAAAAACCACCAAATTTGTCGCCAAGTTGGCGACAAAACTTGGCGGCCAAAAGACTGGCGATATATTGCCAAGTGTCCTCCAAATCATAACATCACGGGAGTTTACATCCAAATTAACAATGATTTCCCCCGAAAAAGGGGCTAAAGACCCCTTTTGGAGCATCCGAATGCAACCAAAAGGGAAGGTGCACAACTAGACCCCACTAGGAGTCTATGTACTAAATTTCAACTTTCTAGGACATTCCGTTCTTGAGTTATGCGATATACATACGCACATACATACGTAACGAGAAAACTCCTTGTAATCAACTCGGATCGTCAAAATGTATATTTTGGGTGTCTGTATGTTCCTAGGCACATATCCACGTGTGATCGAGTTGAAAAAAAACCTCAACATTCATTTGGGGCTGAGCAAAATGGAAATTAAGGTCGATTTTTGGTTGAAAATTTTTTCCCGAATAGTCATTTAAATTCTTAGTGCCATAAAGTTGCTCTTAATTTTGATTTAAGACCAATTTCTTTTGGTAGCTTTCTTTGCTATAAATCATTCTTGCATTTTTTGGGACCCATAGTTAGAAGTAGATGATTAAAAATAAAGTAAGCATTGTAAACTAATTTTAATGAATGTAGTTGATGTTTATAATGTTTATTATTACAAAGAATAAATTGGTGTAATGAGTGTGGTTGGTGTAATTACTGTGCATCATATATCTCTACTTCTTAAATTTAAAATATGTGTCAGTAGTTTTCATATTTCATCGAAAAAACTAATATTGTACATTTTAAACTGATTAGTTTCTGTCAAAATCTTCTGAATTTTAGAAAATGTGATCAAAATATAAGTAAAAGGGACTTTTGGGTAATAAAATGAAATTAAATTACCACCTATACATTTTAGTTAGGCTAGTTCTTTTATTGCATATAAAGTTATCTACTTTGGGGAGGAAAACTTATCCTCCTTATTAATTCATTAAAAGAAATTGACTCAACGAAAAATTAAATTATTCAGAAGAAAAAAAAAACTTTCAACATAGTATCAATTAAAGCCTAACCCTCAACTGTGAAAAAAAAAAATCCTCAATATTTCCTTGGTTTGCACTATGAGGGTGAGATTGCACTTTAAGTTCATTTTGAAGATGAAATTTGAGATATTTAAACAGCAAGAAATATAGTAACTCAATTACTATACTGGATTTCCCTGACATAACTTTTCTTTGTTTCTCTTCTAGGTTGTCAAAATTATCAGGAACAGTGAGACAGCAGGTCGTTACATTTCATATCGACTTGTTGTGTAACATGCTTTTGTATTTTGTAATAAATGTTTTGTTTTAATAATTTTCCTACTGTATTTTACTTGAAAAAATACAATCAATCACTCACATCATATGCGAGGTAAAAGCCGAATACAGTCGTCCCTCGCTACTTCACGCTTCGACTTTTGCGGCTTCACTACATTGTGGTTTTTTCTAGCTTTTTTTTTTCAAATATAGTAATTAACCTTTTTTATGCGCTCATGTTAACTTTTTACTTCGAAAGAATAACAAAGTATGTCTTTTAAGTAAGGTGAGCTCTTTTGAGGGGCTGTAGTTGTACTAGTTGAGTTAGTGGAGGTATAAAATCTCCGAAGAAAGTGAAGGGAATCGCTATCTCATTTTAACTTTTAAGCACTAACTGAAAAGTATAAATCACTTACTATATTATTACTAGAGGATAAATACATCTGTAGTATAGTTGGTGTTCAACAATTACTAGTTTTTTAAGTTGTATACGTAATCCTTTTGATTAGGATGAATATTGAGGAAAAACAGGGACACATACGGTCACTAACTGGCAATTAATTCATCATCAAACAAGTTGAGCTTTTTTCATAGATTAGTAGTAGTGTGTAAGAACTACTAGTGGGTGTGTAGTTTATTTCCCAATAATTAACATGACATCTTTTTAGATTAGTGTATTATTTTGTGTAATATATTGAATACTACAAATTTAATGGTGGCTAAGGGTGCTCTATCTTAAAAACCTATTTAAATAGTCTTAAGTAAATTTTATGTGCTCTAATAAGGAAAATATTCGGTTTATAAATACAGAATCCTACTTCCCGGAAATTCGGTTATCGCGGTAAAGTCTGGAACGAATTAACCGCGATAAACGAGGGTTGACTATAATTATTTCTAATGTAAATCTAGCAAATATTTTACCCATTTTAGTTAGTTGACAAAATAGCAAGTATTTTCCCTCTACATTAATTGTTTTGATTTTGACTAATAAAGAATTGTGTGAGATAAACAGAATTTTTTTTTCTCTATTGTTTACTTAAATTTTCTTTAGTAGTTTGGAAGTAAGAATGACTGGTAATACCATCTCTTGATGGTAAAGCCAGTTATCATTAATCTGTTATAGGGCAACAATGGCCTACCTGGTGAATGCCCCTTTACATTGAAGTTTTAATTTCATAGCATTGAAAGTGCTAATGCTGAATTTTTGGAAGAAATAAACATTCAGATTAAAAAAAAAAAAAATAGGTATTTTCTTATTGTGGATGATTTTGTGGCAGAGTTCTGAAAAAAGAAAACATTTCCCAAAAAAAGCACAAACCATTAGATAGAAATTTATATATTTATTTTACATAGCATATCTAAGAAATATACAATCTCAAACACAAAGAAAACAAGTATTTATATATGAATATATATGTATATATGTCTAAAAATAATATAAATCTAACGTGCATAGTTGAATGCATTGCTGCAATAAAGCACAATATTTTCGCTGTCATTTGAAAAATGGAATTGTCTGAAAAATCATATGATTCAAAGAAAAAGATTCTCTTAGAATGCGTTCCATTCATTCTAAAGTAACATGTAAAGTATTTGTTTTTATTTTCTTTGTCAGATGACTGACATTGTTTAATGGAATTTTTTATTTCTTCTACACTTTGTTGAACATGGGCAATAAAAATGTTATCCTTAAAATAAAATATATATATAAACATGTGTTACCGTTAAAAGTATATAATGCAGTTATTTTATAGAATACCTAGTTGTTCCATGAAATAACTGATCGTGTCCGTTAAAGTGTGTACAGTAAAACCTCGCTACAGCGCTACCCGATACAACGATAATCGCTCTACTACGATAATATTTCGTGGTCCCGGTGAACTCGCATAGGAATTAATGTTATCCTCCTCTCAATATTCTATACCGCAATAAACCCCTGTAAAACAATTTTTTTAAATTTTCAACCCCCCCCCCCTTTATTACGATAATTTGGTTTTCAAATAATGAAAAAAATCCTATTTTATCAACTTTTGTCATTTTTTCCCCGTTTTCTCTGACAAGAGAAGACTTACTGCTTATAGTGTACTTATTCCTTTTCACCACTGTAAGAATTATTAAAAATGTAACATACCCATTTTTGAACTTCAAAATTTTTAGTAAGAACAGTAGGCAAATCATATTAACAAAATGCTCAAGAAATCCAACAAAATGGTGATAATAAACAAAGTTGTAGTACAAATTAAAAATTCATTTTTAAATCTATAATAATTGAACTCATTCCTAGGGAAGGAAGGACCGGAGAACGACATGAAACCTGGGGACAAACTTTAAAATGACGTTCCTTGATTATTTAAATAATTAAATTTAGTTCAAGGATGTTATTTTACACCTTTAAGTATGCTTAATTTAGTACTACAAATTAAATTTGGAATGTTGATGTAACATTTTTGAATAATTTAAGTACATTTGAGAAACGAATGGGGGTACACCAAAAGAGTGACTTTCTGGTTATTCAAAAAATTTTGTTGAGAAAAAAAATGAGTTATTGTTTTAATAGGAAAGTAATAACATCGGAAAAGTTATTTCTACCTATTAAAAAAAGGGAAATAAAATTGCAGGCCAAACAATCCTTGTGTTAGGCTCCCGGGACATAATATTGTTAGGATTTTTATTTATCACCCAAATACATTTCTACCTAGATAGTGTATACTATAACATTAAAATGGAATACTCTATTGTATTTCCAAAATATGTAAGCCCTCAATATAACACACCCCCAAAATATCGTTGTAGCGAGGTTTTACTGTAATATGTTATTAATTTGACACTTTAACTAGTTTTTCTATGAAATAACTAGGTATTATATAAATTAACTAATGAGAGACGGTTAAAGTGTTAAATAAACAATTTACCTAAAATGAACTAATGATAGACAATTAAACTGAAAAAGACGCAATTTATCTAATTTATGCAGCGTATAAATTGTATTTATGGAAATATACCATAAAATTATTTGTTACAACAAGGATTACTAAAATGACACTTGGAATTACAAAGAAAATTATTTTTAAAACAAAAACAGTTTCTGTTGACACACTGGGTTTTACACGAACATTTTGGGGGCAACACAGGGGTGGAAGGTAAATGTATTTTTCGTGCAAGATATATAATATCGATTATTTTACACTTTAACGGGCTTCAGATCGTTATTCTATGAAATAACTAGTTAGACCATGAAATACAAGAGAGTTTTACACTTTAACGGACACGATCAGTTATTCCTTGAAATAAATAGGTATTCTATAAAATAATGGATTTCATACTTTAACAGTAATATATACATTAATTCTAGCATTTATTTCAGTTGGGTATTTATTTCCACTGATTTCAAGTTTTCAACATGAACTTCAGACTAAATCAATTTTATTCCACAATTTGACAAGTTTTTGAACAGGATGAGGTGCTGTGTGTAACAAAAAATATTTACCTTTAGCATATCTTATTAGAAGGATTTCAATACAGCTATTAGTCATATATATACTATTGCTAGTTTATTAAGATAAAAAGTTTGAATTTGGACAAAGATTTGAGGTAGAAAACTAATGAAAAACTCTTACTTAATATAAAGAGGAACTGCTGTGACAATGTTTTGACTAGCATTTGCCTGTTACGACTTTCACATATTTAAAGTACTAGAATCTTTCCAGCACATAATGTACTTCATCACTTCAGAGGGAATTGTTATTTAATGTTTGAAAATAAAATTGTAGTCTTTGTATTATGAAAAAAAAAATATTTTGCATGATTTAAACAAATAGAAAAAAAATTGCTTTGACCAAAAAAAAAAAAAATTTTTTTTAAAGGTTTCCTTTTAAAAATAGTAGTTATGCCTTTTGGGCTACCTTAAAGGTTTTTCTCATATAATTGCTGCTTTTAGTCCCATATTGGCAAAAAAAACTTCACTTCATGTTCACATTCACACACGTACAAAAACTGACCATACATATATGCATTGGGACATTGGATTTATCCAAAGTCATTTTCCTTGTGTTAATTTATTTTATTCAATTGTGACATTAAATTCATCATATTCTAAAGTTTTCTTCAATCAATAACACGGCTTTGTAGTTGTTAAACAAATAAAATCTCATATCAACAATTAACATACAATACAATAACAATTGATTGACATAATTACTAAACACAACAGGCGTGAGATTTTGCTCACAACAGACTTTAATGCTCAATCTATTTGCACAAGTGTGACTTTTTACGCATATATTTCCACTTTATGAACAAAATTTTAAACTTAGGCTTTCAATTGTGCCGTATTTAAATGTGAGGAACCATTATGTGTATCATAATATAAAGTATCAGCTTTCTACTAAGTTTTATTGTATTTAAAAGATAATGATTTGTATTTGTTAGGGTGAGACTGAAGGGTACCACTAGGGATGTGTTGCTCATGAACAAGCAGGTCTAAAACAGATTCCTTAGAATGAAGTACTATCTCCTAAAAGTTGAACAGCTATTCTTTTGAATGATATTTATTTTATAAGTCTCTTGATTTAATTTAAATTTTTAAAAATATTTGATATTACTTTCATTTTATACACAATTTAAAATCATTTTTTGTGTTATTTCTCCAGTGACCACACTTTACATGGAGATATATATTTGTTTAGAATTAATACAAAATTTCACATTGGTACATATAGCTCATTTCTTTTTCTTTAAATATATATTCTTTAAAATATTATAATTTTTTTTTTAACATTTAAAATGTGTTATAGGACAGTAATCTCCCATTGATTTTTTTCAGATCAATTTTGAAAATTATCTGCCATCACGTCAATTTTATTTTATTTTTTATTATATAAAATTTATTTTACTTGTAACATGCTGGAATCAAACCTGAAACTTTTCGATTAGAATACAGATGTCTTATAACTCCATCAATCAATGAGAGATATCTTACAAAATGAAATGTAATTGTTTTATATATCTAAACCGAAATAAAATATTTTTGATTAAAAGTTTTAATCACCTATTTTCTTATATTGCTCGGTAATTTTAGTTGCTTCTTTCGTTTCTTAAAAGAATATTACTGAACTAATGAAACATTTTCAATGCACGTAAGTAACTCTCACAGGAAGATCAACTGCAACATTTTTAAATGAACAAAGTTGTTTAAATGAACACTTTCATTGTTTGGGTGCAAAAATGAACTCTGATGAACAGATCCTAAAAAAGGACAACATTACCCATCTCTATGCAACACGTACAAATCATCCATATATATATAAAGGTGACAGTGTTTCTACCCGATAGCCAGAAGACCCCATAGCACCTACAGCCCTGAAAGGTGCTACTTTTTTTTCTAATTAACTAATTAAGCTAAATTTCGGCTAATTAAGGGGTGAAAAATCCCCCCACCCCCAAATATTATATATCGTTGGAAAGGGTTTTCCTTCCCAATCAAGATGATGTTTGTTCCATTTTTTTCAATTAATTAGAACAGGAGATATAAGCGATTCTAATTGAGCCAATTTTCAAGGCTTCTCTATCGAGAAATTGCTATAACACTAGGTCCATTTTCCAGACAATTTTTCAATAACTTTCTTTTTAAACATTTTGGAGGAAGTTGCCTTTGTTGCTTATGAATATTTTACTTTATTTTAAATTCATTGCACGTATGTTAATTGATTTTCTTTTTAATTAGAAAGTCGCTTGGCGAATTTGGCGATGAATTATGGAATTTTTTACATTTGAAAGCTAATGCAAATGTAATTTTGATGTAATTTGTTTTTCTTTAATTCAACGGATTTTCTTTAAATTTTCAGCACAGGAATCGCTGTGCGGGTACTGCTATATAGTGATATCCAGACAATTTTCAACTATAACACTAGGTCTATTTTCCAGACAATTTTTCAATTATTTTCTTTTTAAACATTTTGGAGGAAGTTGCCTTTGTTGCTTATGAATATTTTACTGTTATTACTTTGTTTTAAATTCATTGTGCATATGTTAATTGATTTTCTTTTTAATTAGAAAGTCGATTAGCGAATTTGGGAAGATTGGGATATTGAATTATGGAGTTTTTTTACATTTGAAAGCTACTTCAAATGTAATTTTTTCTTTTATTCAACAGATTTTCTTTAAATTTTTAGCACAGGCATCGCTGTGCGGGTACTGCTAGTTGTTTTATAAATATAAGAAACTTTTTAGAAGGTTGATACTTCCTATTATGATACATCATAGAACTTAATGTTCGTATGCACAATTAATAGCCAAAGTTGAAAATTCCGGGAAAGAATGCAAATATATGTGTAAAAATGTCCCATTTGTGCAGATAGATTAAACTAAAGCCGCTATATAGATAGGCCGACGCATCAGCTTAAGTTTAGCCATTTTGGATCGGATTTTTCATTCTTGCATTGCTAGGGTTACCACAGCAAAGTTTCGGATTTCGCCAAATTTGCCGAAAATAATATTTTATTCAATAAACAATTCACTTACCGCTAATAATTGCACATAGTGAAAAATCACCAAATGCGATAACTCGCCAGAAAATACAACCATTCAAACACGCGCTCCGATCCAAAATGGCTGATCTTAAGCTGATGCGCCGGCTAGTATATATAGGGGCCTAAGATTGAATACAAATTAGTTACGAGTGCCTCACAGCTGCAAAACTTGTTAATTGAATTTTAACAAGATAAGATCCAAACTTTTGTAACAACTAGTAACAATCTGATTAAATTTTTAATTTGGTTCACATTGAAAAATGAATTAGTGTCATTTCATTAACAAATTAATAAGGCCTTAGGCATCCGTTGTTAGTTGCCTTCAGATATGTTTTGAAATTTATTGTAGACGAAAAGATTTGAAGAAAGTGTTCAATAAACAAATAGTGTTTCTCTAAGATAACTATTTTTCTGTCACTTCGGCTAGAATTTATATATTTGGCTAATATTGAGTTCTAGCTTCAACTACAACTCTTAAACACATGGTTCATCATCTTCATAGTTCAAGAAATACTCATAAATATATATTACATATGTACATAAATATGTTTTTTCCTGGTAAAGATGGGTTTTCTTGGGTTTAGAAAAACATGCGTACAACTTTTCATTTGTGGCAGTGGGAAGAAAAGAATTGTAAGTGGACTTTTTTTTTTCGTGAAAAACACATTTGAAGTTCAGATCTTAGGTAGACATGCATTGAATTTTTTTCTAAATAATGATGTACAGCAGGGGTACTAGAACACTTGTACCAATGCATAGGAGATATTCTCCTACATTTGTACAAGTTATCTCAAAATTTTTAATTTTTGCATTTACATCCCTTTGCTTCTCTCACTGTCTCAATTACGCTTGACTATGTTATGCTAGCTACCAAAAAAAAAAAAAATCAAATTGACAGCTTTACATAGTCAAAATGTGGCAACTCAGATTTATATAATTTACAATTGAGAATGCAAAATAGCTAAATTGAGAAGCTAAATATTTCTAGAAGTTTTTAGAACTTCTTTCTTCAGCAAACAAAAGTCACAGCTAATAACAAACAAAATATTTTTTTTTTCAGAAAAATCATGTTAAAACTTCTTTAATGCAAATGAAAGTATTCTTTAGACATTGTAGGAAGAAATTGGGAACATAATCAAAATTGAGAAATAACTTGAATATTAGCATAACGTTAAAAACATATAGATATATACTAAACATGATAACTAAGTCAATGAGAAGTAGTATTAAACATTAGCTTAAAAAAGTTTTTATAAAATTTTTTGTTTGAAATTTAGAATTAATTTTTATTTCCAGTATCAAAAGCGAAGCACTTTCATTAAATTTTTTTTTTAATTATGCAAACATCAAATTTAGCAATGTGAAAAAAAGATGGAGATTATGACATTAATGATGACTTTAAGATTTATAATAGCGGTGAATAAATAAGAATATTATGTATATTTTAAAAGAACAAGTAAAAAAAATGTGTTTGCATACAAAAACTAACCTAACTTAAAATCTCACTATAATTTGAACATTTATTCAACTCCTTAACTCAATTCAAACCTTGGTTTCGATGTAATTTACTCAATATTTTTATGTTATTTAAGAGTGAAATGCTGTCATTTATTCCTTTCAAAAAAAATATTTTCCTATATTTGTATTAATATCTACCATAAATTTGAGATCGTATATTCTTGATGAACTCAGCTTCATCATTCACCATTTTAAAATGGTCCAGTTCATTTATCCATCCACTACTACAGTAAACAAATTTTACCAAAGTTTGCAAAAGATAAATAGTTTTGATTTTGGCTAGAAAATAGGCTAAACTATTTGATACTCAGAAAAAGTAGATTACACGTCATAAATGCACAAATTTCCAAGAAAAAAAATGCAGGCACGTGTTTTGGGATTGCAAGGAACCCCCTTTTCAATGCAAAAGATGTGGGCTTATGGACGTAAAAACACATTCAACAAAAGAGAAAAATATTCAAAATTGACAAATCTAATGGAATATTACTTTGGTTAAAACAAATTATAGAAATGAATAAGTAAAAGTATACTATAAATTAAAATAAAACAATAGGTATATTTTTGGTAAACTTATTACAAAATTAAAATTAACTAAAAATTCAGATTGTTTTTATCTATGAGTTTGCATTTTTGCATTGAAAATGGGGTTGTTTGTAACCTCAAAACACATGTCTGCAATTTATTGCATATTTGAACATTTATAATGTTTAATCTACTTTTTTTTTTAGCACAAAAGTATATTTTTGATCCTTATTCAGTTTCACATGGTTGTAAAATCCCTACAGTTCTGTAAAAGAAGAAGTACTGAATATATCTTAGTCATACAAAGATATAAGTTTTGATAAAGAAATTAATCCTCCCCCCCCCCCCCCCCCGTATCGGAAAAAATTTCACCTTTAGTTGCCAGATAAAACACTCCTTATACATTTGCTATCAGAAAATGCACTCACATTCGGTGACATGATTAGACTACACGGTTATTAAACAAGAGAAGGAGGATTTTGAGAAACCAGCACAAAGTTTGAATCCAATAGGAACTTTCATTTCAAAGTCTGTATAAACTAAATAATGCAGGATCGGACAGCAGCATCAGTCAGGGCTGCCACTGACATATCTCGCCACAAAACATATTGGTGTTTAAAAGTTCACTCAAAATTTTCATTTTTGTCACTTTACCTTCTTGTTTTCTACTATTTGTAACACAAACTATTTTTTAAAAGTTCTCAAAGTTCAAGAGTGCACTAACCTCTCAAATCTAATCAACATTTCATACACGGCACTTACCATTTCTGCCCGGTACACTTATAAGTCAAACTCTTAAGATTTTTGTTAGAATTCTCTTATAAAATTATTAAATTGAATTCTAATTAACAGAGCTAATGACTAAAATGGTTATTTTTACATAAAAGTTCTGAGAATGAAATGACAATCATTTGAATGTTATAAATCAATTGAAACATCAGAAAAAGATAAGTTGGAACACCACAAAAAACGAAATGACAGGCTAAGTTTTAGTCTTTAATTTGGGCAAGGAACTTCAATATTGCTTAGCACCTAATTTTATTAATTGAAAATATTGATTATTTCAAAAATCACATTTTGAACGAACTTCACAGAAGTTATCTTCCCCTTTTGTATACGACAATGTTCTGAATATAACAACACACTTTTACCTAAGGAACCATATAGTCTTGGCAACATATATCTCAAAGCAAAATTTCCCTATAACAACACTCGAAATGCATGTTTTGCACCTTCCCAGAAAAAAAATTCTGGGACATGCCCTTAAGCCCCATGATCTCATTTCCATTTTTTTCAAGGTTAGTTTTCTTTTGAACATGCATTGCGCTCAGTAAAAGGAAAGGGGTGATATGTATCTTTCCTGCTCTAAGTGCACATCGAAAAAACCCCAATCTGAACAGGCTCAAAGACCTTTTTAGACGAAAAGTGTTTGTAACTACAATTTTTAATGCAACTATAGTAAATATTGGTACTGAATAAGCATGTAAAAAAATAGTAATGTAAAATCAAGAACAAACTTTTTGACTATTTGCAGAATTTTTTTAAAGTTTCAAAAAATGAAATTAATTTAATTTTAGTATGTTAAATGTACTACCAAAGTAAGCAATGTACCACAATTTTGGGCATATGTTCAAAGTGAGAATTTTTAGAGCACATCAGAATGCAAGTTTAATACATTTATATTTAAAAATCAGATGGTGATTACTAAAATATTGCAGCAAGGATTATCATTTTAGTATGTTCCTAGCAACCAAAATAAAGTTTGCACAATTTCATAAAAATGAGATGAGAACATTTTCGAAGAAAACAATGCTGCGTAAACACCAATTCGATTTGATTTTGTTTTCCCTCTCGATTACAATGTTGAAAAGAAATTCCCTTAGTGTTGTAGATAAAGTGGATTTGTTGAAGGACGTAGATTGTGGTATCAAAAAAAAAAGACATTTCTGTTAAATTTGGTATTCCCAGAAGCACTGTATCAACTATCATAAAAACCCAAATGCTGTAATGAAATCATATGAAAATATTGAGCCCAATAGAAAACATTCAAAAACATGCAGTTATGAAACAGTGGATGAGGTCGTCTTGAAGTGGAACAAGGTTGTTCCGAAACCAAAATTTGCAAATATCTGGTCCACTCATCAAAGAAAAGGCATTGGAGTATGCAAAGCATTTTGGATGTGATGAATTTCAAGCCAGTTCGGGGTGGCTTGACAAATTTAAGAAAAGGCATGCAATCAAAGAAAAGGTTGCTTCTGGAGAAAGCAGAAGTGTGAATGACGCAGTTTGTGATGACTGGAGAAACAATGAGTTGAAAAAATCCTGAAAGATTATCAGCCCGATAATATTTTCAACGTTGATGAAATGAGACTTTTTTACAAGTGTTTACCAAGCAAAACTTTAACTTTAAAAGACCATGACTGTCACGGCGGCAAAAGTAGCAAAGACAGAATAACTGTACTTGTTGGTGCTAACATGAGTGGCAAAGAGAAACTCTTTATTGGTCATAGGTAAGAGTAAGAACCCAAGAGTGTTCAAAAATGTAACATCTTTAGAGGCTGACTACCAATCCAATAAGAAGTCATGGATGACTAGTGACATTTTTGAAGAGTGGATTTCGAAATTGGACAGAAAAATGCGCAATCAAAACAGAAAAATTGCTTTGCTTGTAGACAATTGCCCTGCCCATCCCAATGTGTCTTCAAAACTGTCAAATGTGAATTTGCTTTCCCCCCCCCCAAACACCACTTCAAAATTACAACCAATGTGGATCAGGGTGTCATAAAAAACCTGAAACTTCATTACCAAAAACACATTCTTCTACGACTCATCTGGACATTAGAAAACGAAGAGACAAATTTACATAAGGTGATTGATCTGAGGATATGCATGGCAGAATTAGCCAAAGTGTGGGAAAATGATATTTTAGAATCAACAATAAGAAACTGTTTCGCAAAAGCTGGGTTTGATATTTTGCCAGAAATTGAAGAGCAAGACGTATTCCCGCACATCCAACAATCATGGGAAACTCTGCACTCCCAAGGGCATATCAAAGACGGCATTCATCTCAATGAATTCCTGACCGTCGATGATAGGTTGATTGTTGCTGATTATCCCACAGACGAAGATATATTAAGTTCAATGACTGGCACTGAAAAGGAAATAGAAGAAATAGAAGATATTGAATATGCAAAAATAACCAAGCCATCAAAAAACAAAATGCGAGAAGCATTTGAAACAATACGTCGTGGCCTGCAATTCGTGGAAAATGGTCCTAATGAAGAGTTTAGTGGACTAAATAAATGTGAACATTTTTTTGATGAACATTCTATAAAACAGGCTGTTCAGCAAGATATCCGTAGTTTTTTAAAAAGTAGTATATGATCATTGTAACTGCTGTTTGGGATTTTTTGGTTTTTGAAAGGTATGTAATATTCAATAAATCTTTCATACAGATTCATCTTTTTACTCTTAACTTTCATTTAATCTAATGCTCAGATTAATTTGAAATTGGGTTTCACATGAAAATTAGCTTTAATTATAATGTTTTAAGAGATTTTTTTATGATAAACTAAGATCGTTTCTATATATCGAAATTTTCATACATCGAATTTTTTTCCGGCAGTTTGCTACTTCGATATATGTAGGTCCGACTGTAATTACGTTCTATAAGAAAGATCTGAGAGAAATAAAAAACATTTTTCTTATAAAGAACGATTAGACTGTAATCAATATTGCAATAAAATAAAAATTTGCTATATTCTATGTCTTCAGATAATTGACAACAATCATATTAATTTGGGCATAGCTTTTTTTTTTAACCAAATGAAATAAGAATTTCTAATGCATTTTCATAGGTAGTTGGTAATATATTTTCTAAATTTGTTTCTTTTATACCTCCATATTGAACTAATATTCTTCAGTTTGAACTTATTTCTAAACTTTAATTCAATTATTTTCGACTCCTTACATTCTAATGATGTTATCTTAATATTTTATCTCCCTGAGATGTACAGTATTTTCAATATACTTCAATGATTCTTTTTAACTGTACACTTAGGCAGCCACATAGCTCAAAATATTTAACATATAGCTTAAATTATTTAAACCACAAAGCAAAACTTAACATACACTTATTACAAAACAACATTTTTTACTAAACCGGAATACAACTGCCATACAAACTAATTTTATATCATTGTGCTTTATATCAGAAAATTGAAAAACTAATAGCAAAATGCAGGATTTTGTTCAAAGATCCAATTTGCTAACAATACTCAAATTTCAGTTTCATGTTCATTATTTTTCACAAAAGTAATTTTACACACATAACTGCATTAACTATCAGCACATCCACACATTCAGTCGTAACAATTTCTATAATAGATACTATAATAAGATATTAACAAGATTTAATCAGATAACAAAGATAAAGTCTTCTCTTTATGAGCCCCCAAAACTGAAATATCACACTTAAAAAGAGTGCAGTTCAAGAAAAGATGGAATGAAATTTGTGTCCCAATCCAGAATGGAAGGTCACCGTTGAGCACCAAGTCGATGGCGGGAGAAACTGCTCTCATGTAAAAGAAACACATTTCTCCATTTCTTTTACTTCTTGTTCTTTCACATATTTTTAGCTAATTCTACTCTCTTCCCTTCTTTTTTCCTGAAAAAGTACACAATAATGATAAATGAACTCAATCAATAAATGAAAAACTGATTTTAGTTTCAATAATAATACTTTTCTTAAAGTTACTGGTTGCTACATAAGAAACAAAAAGCATACGAATGATTATAAAAATTTGAATTCATTGAAAAAAATCATAATCAAGTTTTCCCAATCAAGGATGGCAAGCCAGGTTTTGAAAAAAAAAAAATTCTTGAAACTTTCTTCATTTATTTTCCTTTTGAATTTCCATGCTGCATTTTGGTTTACTCTATGCTATTAGAAGTCCTCATTTTACATAAATTACAGTCCATCTTTTCAGATTTTTCATTCACACTAAATATCATGCAAAATGAACTGTAATAAATGGTAATGTTCGAACAGTTATACATAATACATGAACTCATCAAAAAATAAACAATCTGTACGTCAATGCAGTAAGAAGTGTGCACAGTTATAACATTAAAAAAGGATCTGGAATATCTTTTGCAATAATACTTTTGATACAAAAAAACCACAAGTTTGATAGTTCATTCATAATTCTAAATGCTTAAAGTTAAATAATATTTCAAAACTATACAGAAATAGTAACAAGCATAAAAAATATCCAATACAAAATGAGATTACTGGGGGAAAAAAGAATAAAGAAAAACACTACAGTAAAATCCCTCCTAACAGACATCCCTTAAGTGCGGACACCCCTCTTATGCGGACAATTTTTAATTCCCCGATTCCAAGGCAAATAAAATCATTAAACCCCTGTCCAGCAGACACCTCTCTATTGTGGACAAAAAAATTTGTCCCATTAGTGTCCGCATTAGAGGAGTTTTACCATATTTTTGTAGGCAAAAAAAAAAAAAGCAGACTAATATTTATTGCCAGAGACTCTTTTTTTTCCTCAATGATTTAGCTTTCATAAATTTCATTTTGTTGAGTGATTAATATTGTATTCAGAAGAAAACTTTGAAAATTAGTTTTCAAACAACAGCAATGGATCATGTGATTTCTCTACACCAATTACAGAGTAATAAAAAAGGGTGAATGCCCGCCATGTTATAGTGAAAGCCATATAAGTCTTGATTGTTCAATAAGAACAATAATAATAATAAGAAAAAACTCTACCATTTATTAAAGGTTTACTTTAAAAAATAATTATTTATTAATCATTTATTTATTAGACTGAATCCTTGATGGCTTTTTAAGTTCTAATTCAAAATTTTTCTAAATAAGTGAATAAACTGAATAATTCACTTACATTGGCTGTGGTTTCATCTTGTCTAGAGAATCCGTGGAAGCTCTAATATTTGCCTTGACTGATTTCATTACTTCATACTGTTTGGAGAAAAAAGGAGGTTTGAGAAAAAAAACCCCAAATGTTTAAAATTTTTAATTTAGCTTTTCAGTAGACGTCATTATGATATTAGAGAACTGTGAGAGCACATGTGTGCACCAGCTGGTGGGAAAGTGGACCTCACAATAATTTGTGTTATTGATGTCCTCACCTTAATGGAGACAAATGAAAGACTGATGCCATATTGGGGCACAAATTCTGCAAAAGGCTAGGGCTTTTAGCAGTAAGTTAGCGTCCATAAGCCAGGGCTAAGGCAGAACTACATGCAATATACCAGACAGCCCAGTTATCACATCCAGAGACTGCAGCTTTGTTCTCATTAGAACTCATCAGTCTGGAGTAATGAATAACCGAGCTGGAGACAGATGTCATCTCATTGAAGCTGAGCGTGTCTACAAACTGGTAGATAAAGTAAATTTTTCTCACCAGCGAGTGTCTGCAGCATGGTGCGGTTTGACTAGTGAATTGGAGGCAAAGCTTGGGTATTTAGCAGTAAGGTACCTCCTCTAAGCCAACAAGGGCTAAGGCAGAACTACATGCAATATACCAGACTGCACGGTTATCACATCCACAGATTGCAGTTTCGTTCCTATTAGAACTATCAGTCTGGATTAGTGAATAACCGAGCTAGAGGCAGATGTCATCTTCTTGAAGCTGAGCATGCCAACAAACTGGTAGATAAAGTAAATTTTTCTCACCAGTGAATGTCCACAGTATAGTGCAGTTTGACTCATGAATTGAAGGTAAAGCTTGGGCATTCAGCAGTAAGTTCGCGCCCATAAACCACAGCTAAGGCAGACTACTAGACAGCCCGGTTATCACATCCAGAGACTGCAGTTTCGTTCACGCAGTTCCATGGGAGCAAAAAATAATATTAGAGAAAACACTTCTCTATTCAAAATGGATGAAACTATGACTAAAGGACTTTCAAAATACTTTCAAAGCACAATGACAAAATATAAAAAATTTTAAATAATTTTAATTAATAAAATATTCAAAGTTCTGAATATATTTATACAAAAAGAGCAATGTAAAAGTTTTGAAAATGCAATGACTATGAAAAAAGCCTTGAATCACTCAATGAAAATGAGTTATTGTTTTGCTGATGGTTTCACACGATAGCCTAGTATATTTTGCTTTATAAAGAGCGAAACACTCATTCAATCTAGTGAGAAAATAAATTTCACTTTTTCTACTTAAGACCCACTAGCAGAAGACTTTGAGATTAGGATTTGCAGATAGCAACTAGGTAACAGCAGACAATGTTTGCTCAGAAGGTAATTTCTCAACAAGTATTTTTTAATTACAATTTAGAGCTCATAGGAAAATTTTTGCAGTCAATACAAAGATAAAGTTTGCACAGATTCATCAAAACTCACTGTGATGAAAATTCGTTTGCACTTATATACACTGGTGTAACACTCATATTTTTACTGTCTTAAACACATACAAAGATAAAATTCACCAATTATATAGGCAAAAGGTAAAGAATTTACACTTTGAAGTTTTTACAAAACTTATGAAATTTAGTAAAGGCAACCATTTCAAAGTGTTCGGATACTTCTGACTAAAGACCATTTATGTGAATTGTCGATGACTGTTTTGTGATCTTGGGAGTTGAGGATCTAAACATTGGCGAGTTGAATTTGGAAAAATCATTATGCAACAAAAATCCCACACATTCTTAATCATAGGTTCAAATAAATTTGAATAAATGCCGCCTTGTGCAAGAACATAAATATTATAACACTTTCAACGAGTCATTAGTAAAGTCTCACCTGTCTGCGCCTCCTAAGAATCAAATAACATTGCTCTAGACTCTGGACAGATGCTTGAGAAATTGCTTTGATTAGTAGAAGGCGCTGGAATTAAGATAACATAATTACTTCAAATTTCAATCGAGACTTTTATTTACGTATATTTAAAAATTGTGTGAATTAAAAAACTTCTCAATTAAAAATATAATAACCTTTTTTTAAACATAAGCACCAGTACAGATTTTTAAATTTGCTTGAGTGAAAACATAAAGTACTCATTTGAGAAAAAAAAAAGCAATGCAAATATAAATTTAAAAAAAAAAAAAAGTTACTTGTTAAATTTGATGAGAGAATCCATTTATTAACGCAAGTATTATTAATATCTTTAAAATAAGATCATTACATTCCTTTTTAGAACGGTTTGATGATTGAACAATTGAACATTCAGTGTGAGGAAACACTTAACATACTGTTATTTGAATTTCAATCCACTACCGAATCTAGGGAGATTGGAAGCTGCCAGCCAGCCCTTGGCTCGGGCGTCATTTTTTAGGAGGAAGGGCTTCAAATTCACCATATTTTCATGTTTTTAACACGCTTTTATTAGCTTCACCTGTATGTATGTATCTTGTAACGGAATCTTGCAGCTCAAATTTCGCCCACTTCCTGCGATCGGATTCTTTTGAAATTTGGCATGCGTCCTCAGACCCGATGACAATGCAATATTCTATAATCAAATTAATTAATTAACTCTTTTAATTGTTAGTTTCTTCCAATTTTAATCAATATTTTGGCATAAATCCAACAATGTGAAAAAGGAAAAATTTTAAAAAATACATTAAAAAATGCTCGCAAAAAATATTTAAAAATATCTACAGAAACCTTTAATTTTTCTGCATCAGACAAAATTTGTTCCAATGTTCCAAGGTAATTAGAACATGAAATATAATTGTTTTTAACTAATTTCATGCCAAAATTTAGGTGAGCCTTCAATTGGAAATTCATTGCTGATCAGACCATTGTTGAACAAAACTTTTATTTAAATGCATCTCAAATTTTTAAAGTAATATAAATATGATTTCCGCAAACATACATCGATGACTCACAGTAGCTTCCCATTGGGGTGCTCTTGTCTTAACTTTAAGATATTACCTCGCACTCGTTTTATAAATAATTTCGTCAATTCAACTTTTACGAACGGAAGTAATTGCAATTTTGCCTGATAATTCTCCAACATAAGACTAAAAAACAGAAAAATAAAATAATAGTTTAAAAAACTAAAAAAAACACGCTTTCGTAGCAAAATGAACTAAAACGTGAGAAATAATCTTTGAAAAATAAGTAGTTGACCAATCACTTATTTTTAATGTAATACAGAAAAGCGTGGGGGGGCTTTTTATCAGTTCGAATTTCTTCCAATTGTTGTCCAAGCAAAAATGTAAATAGACAGCACCCCACGCTTTTTTGTATTACATTTAAATTAAGTGTTTTTTCAACTACTATCATCCAAAGATTATTTCTCACGTTTTAGTTCATTTTGCTACGAAAGCGTGTTTTTTTAGTTTTTTAAACTATTATTTTATTTTCATTGAAACTTGACGTAAAAACTTGAAGAAAGGTGGGTAAGGGAGAGTTTCAAGATTTGCCCTGCTCTGAAAAATTAAAGAGCCCAAACTCAAACATGGAGTTTTTTAATAGCTTGAAAAAAGGAAGTTACCATTAAAACTTAGAAAGGCGGAACTGAGATTTATAAGAACTCTCTATGGATTTAATGTACATTTTATTCATTTACAAAATTGTTACTAAATGTGACATTTTCAACTATATTAGGATAATTACAAACAAGAAATGTGACACAAATCAGAAAATGTAAAAAAAATTTTAAAAAGCATAATGTAGTAAAACTTAATTATTGTTTTTTTTATTAATAATGAGGTTGATGTTTTCCCTTTTTTTTTCAATTTTAAACAAAGATCGAACTTAAAAAAATAACTTCAATACACTACTTTCAAATTCAATAGTTTTCAACTTTAATAGCAAATAAAAAACTAGAATTATTTACAGTGTTCTAGAAATTTACTGGTGGATTTGTAAAAATAATGTTAAAAAAAAACAGAAGTAATAGAGATACACTAAAAATTCAAGTGTCTGCAGTACCAATGGCTGCCACTGAAAGTATGTTGCTTACTTAGGAGAAAATGAAATTTAATGAAACCGACTTTAGTTAAACAAGGTTCCAGATAATCTTGTGCAGTCCTACATTGGACTTTAGCACAAAATTTAGAATTTGTCCTTATGTTCCTCTCTTGGGCAGTTTCTGGGAGGTGCTTAAACTTTAATATAATATTTATGGAGTGAAAATGGCATCCCTAAATCCAATTCTAGGAAGATACTCATATGACTTACAATACTCTCCAGTTACATTTCATAATCTGTTTGGATTTACCAAGAGTGAAAAACTTCTTTTAAAAAATGGATCTCAAAGAGTTAAAAGAGTTTGGGATAATAAAGGTTCTACCATAAACAGTTAAAGGTAAGATAACTTCCACAAGGAAAAGAGTACAATCAAATTTCTTTCATTCAACTTAAAACAGAAACATAAGTTTGGAACTTTGACATTTTGTAGCTGTTGATTTGTAATCTATATATAAAAGTGACGGTGTTTCTTTGTTTTTCTTTCTTTCTTTGTTTGTACCCGATAGCCAGAAGACCCCATAGCACCTACAGCTCTGAAACTTGGCACAAAATTCAAACGTACCCCGGGGAGTCTGCATCTCGAAGCCCGACTTCTTAACTTCTAATTAGTTTTTTCATAATTAACCAAGCTGAAATTTCACGTTTTTTGCCTAATTAAAGGGTAAAAAATCCCCCACCCCCTAACATTATATGTCGTTGGAAAGAGCTTTCCTTTCTGAACAAGGTGATGTTCGTTCCATTTCTCTCAAATGATTAGAACAGGAGATATAAGCGATTCTAATTATGATCCTAATTAAACCACTTTTCAAGGCTAAACTTGATTTTTGTTTCTGCAGTGACGTCATCTTCCGTATACGGATTAAATGTGCTTGCAGTGTCCTCATCTTCGGTATATGGTTGCGCTCAAATAGTAGAACCAGTGAATTCTTGATTTGGTCATTGCGCTGTTGCCATTTTCGTTAAATGGGCGAATATAACTTGGCGAATTTGGAAATGAACACTGTAGACGCAGATTATTTGTTTATTTCGCAAAATATTTTCGATTTCAAAGGATTATATCTAAGTTTTTAAAGGGTGCTCACGCATTTTAGTTAAAAAATATGATTACTGATTATTTGACATCAGACGGGGGGGGGGGGGGGGGGTATTTCTTTTTAATTCTAGAGGTTTTTTTTCCTTTTCTCAGACGATAGCTTTTCTATAGTTAAATTTTTCATATGGGATGAGGGATTTCCTTTTTGTCCTAGATGTACCCCGATTTCCAGAAATAGTTATAGAAAATACGAGAAAGATAGATATTGATTAATTAACACCGCTGCCAAATTTATCAAAACAGCTACCGTAGACATCAAACTTTGCGTAAAAAACAGGGGGGAGGAGAGTAGATTTTTTTATTCAACCGACTTCCTTTAAATTCTTAGCACGGGCATCTCCGTACGGGTACTGCTAGTGCATTAATAAAGCTAAACAATTTTCGAAAGAAAAAATACTTACACAGTCAGAACATTTAATGTTAGAGTCAGACAAAGGCAAGCTCTGAAAATACAAAAAGGATGATAGCATTAAGACATGAGCACCAATTTCAAAGTAATAAAACTGAAAAATGCATTTTAAACATTTACGTGGAATATTTAAAATAAAAATCAAAAGCTGTTTTGAATTAAGCACAATAACTTCAATAACACAAAGAATAGTATGAGTTATAAAATAGATAGAATACTTCATTTCTAATTAAAAAGAAAAAAAATTAAACAACTGAATTATATCGCTACTGATTTTCCTTTGCTAGAAACTCTGCAAGTTGTTGTTGTTGTTTCTAATCTGACTGCCAAGCAGAGCTAGACAATATCCATAAACCTGAAACTCTGAACGAAGTCCAGGAATAGCAGTGGATTCATCTTGTCCTTGGCAAAGCCCAAACAAGGTAATACAAGGGCAGGAGAGGCCCTGTCAGCAGTGCGCCAGTGGCATTTGGAGATGATCCTGTGACTCTGCTGCAAAGTGAGAACTCTGATATGGCCACAGATGAAATGCGAATGTGCGGTTTGATAAGATTTTGGTGTGAGTAGGAAAAACCCTGCCTCACTTCTAGCAAAATACCATGGGTGGTTGGGAGGAGCTCTCCCCGGATGGTTTAGCTCAGTTTTTACCAGGGAGAAAATCACACCAAATGTGAGACCCCTACAAGGGCACACGTCTTCCAGGGTTGCCACTCCTTTTTGGAAAAAAAATTCCCTGTGTTTTCCCTGTATGAAAATGCGACCATCACAGGGGATCCTCCCCCCCCCCTTAAAAAATGATGATAACAACAAGGAGAAATGAAGAAGAGTTCATTATAACTGAAACAATAGCATGGCAATTGAATTTATTTAACTTTTTATTCAAGGAAAAAAAGCCTTATCTTAACCATTCATTACTTGGACCTAAAAGCGCAAAAGTTAAGCAGAACAATGAATACTGACCTCTAATTTCATGCTCTCTAAATTAAGCTATCATGAAATTCAAGATGCATGTAAACAAAACAAGAAAAAGATTTTGCTTTTGTGATCGACATTTTAATGTTCACTTAAAAAAAAAAGCAAAATTATTTACATTATTTCTGAACTTTATAAAACTTATTATTAATTGTAATTTATTTATTTATTGATAGTTTATATAATTGGGCATTGATTTTTGCAACTTCAATTTAAAAAAAATATATTTTCCCTGCATTTTCCAGGTTTTTGAGAAAATTTTCGAAATTCCCTGGATTTTCCCTGCTTTTTTGTTGTTTTTTTAATTTCCTGTGTTTTCCCTGTTTCTTCAGGTTTCCCTGTGGCGTGGCAACCCTGTCTTCTTTAGCAGTCGACTTGGCCATGAAATCTGCTCGCTCATTGCCATCTACTCCAAGGTACAATGAAATTCCCTGAAAATGAATGGTGTGCCCCGAAGAAAGCCCGTCTAGATGATCGAAAATCAGACTGGACCAGCCAGGCTTAAGCCTGGAACCATAGTCTGAAGCTGAATGTCCATTTAATAACCTTTTAGTCTTCCTGTAAACTCTTAAACTAAGGCTTATCTCTCTTAAGGAGACCAAAACTAAGCAGTACAAATTTCAAATGAGACCTTGATAAGTCATTCTTAGTGCAAGTGTCGCGGAGGAGAGAGAGAATGATTGTACATTGTATGACATAAACAAGCAACAATAAAATTCAAAATTTTAAAAACCCCTGACTGAGTCGCATCTGTAGAATCAAGAGGGAAAATTGAAAATCCTTTTAAAAGCCTTATATTATTAAAAATCAATGTCAAGTATTTTATTTGCTATTAAAAAGAAACTGGCAGCAGATAAAAATTTTAAATCATTCCTTTTAATTTCCTTGTCGGCCAACAATGAATTCAGTTATCAAACGCGTGAATAAAGGCTTAGCCGTTTTTAAAATCTGCTTTAAAAATACGTTGCAAGTCGAATTCTATGAAACATGGAAGTTCCAAACACATTCTATCAGACGCGGAAAAAAATTCTCTTTATTTTGATATTAAATTTAAAAAATTTTAACAATGTTTTCACTGCAAAAATCGCGAAAAACCTTTTAGAAGTTTTTAATTAATATTTTCGCTAATTACTGTCATCTAAAGATGCAACCTAAGAACACACTCGATTAACTCTCCTTTCGAACAAAATGTTTTTTTTTTCAAAATCGGTCCATCCGTTTAGGTGCTAGAGTGCCACAGACAGACACGTCAAACTTATAACACCATTCCTTTGTGTTGGGGGTTAATAACAGCATGCTGGAAAGAAACATATACAAACAATTAGATTTAGGCATCCAGATACAATAGTTTCACGCTTATTAACGATCACCAGTCTGGAATAGCTATAACTCAGCTCGTAGTTCTGCCCCAGCCCTAACTCGGGGCACTAACTTACAGCTTATTACCTCAGCCTTTGCCTTGGCTAAATGAGATGAGCCATATCACTCTTGAGTGCTGAATTAATATTATCTACCAGTATGAAGGTCATCCCAGCGTTAGTGAGAAGATATCTGAATCCAGCTTGGCCACTCCAGACCGATGATTCCTAATGAGCATGAAACTGCAGTATCTGGATGTTTTAATCAAGCTATTTGGTATTTGTTTGTAGCTATGTCTTAGCTTGGGCCAGTAATTCAGAACTTTACACTGCAATGAAGACTCACTTCGATGTATTTGGCAAGAACTTTTTGGCATTCTACAGACTTGCAGACAGATTCTTTGATTTCCAGGATGGGATCCGCAGGAACTTTATCGCAAGAAGACCCGGGAGAAGTCCGGTCCTGCGAATCGCCCCCTTCTGGCCTCGGAATGTGAAACGTGCTGCTCTTGCAGAAGTTGAACGCTTTGGGCGAAGTGCTCATCAGAAGATCATCTGCTGGCACTTGAGCCTGGAAGAGAAATATTTTAATTTCCCAAAGAAGGAAAGCTTAGCAAACTTATAAAGGATGAACATTAAAGGTTTTCTTTTACTGTCAGCCCCGCTTAATTGGGTAACTACCGTATTACCCCGCATTATCTGGCATGCCGCAAAATTTGGGGGTCACCAGATTTTCAATCACGCTTGCCTGGTCCTTTCCGGCATGCCAGAAAAATCAAGGCTAGAAAAAATTAATACTATAAAAAATGTATGTCCAGCTTAAAAATGAATATAAGTTCTATATATAACAGTTTAATTTTGTAAAAATATTTATTAACAATGTCATTTGTTATTTTAACAAGAAAAATATTGTTTAATAACAAATAATTTTATAAAATTAAATTAAAACTAAGCAAGCAAATACTAGGGCAGTAAGTTACCGCCCCTAAACCAGTCCTAAAGAATTTACCATAGTTATTCAATAAATAAAAACTAAACTTACCTCTCTAAAAGAAACTTAAAAAATAATTTATTTAACAAAATTATGAACAAATCGTAGTAACGATGATTGCTTCTGAATTGATTACTTTATTGGCATATAATAAAATCCATTAATGACCTATCATAAATAAAAAGCACACATTATATGCAAGACACTTTTTTTTTTGAAACAAGGTTATGTTTGGGATTTATTTATTTTTTTTCCTTACAGTGGTTTGCTTTCTGTTTGCAACTGAACGAAGCAATTTACTTTTGTTTCAAAATAAACCTGAAATTATCCGGCATGCCGGAAAATTCGAATTTCCCAGCATGCTGGTCAACATCATTTTTTTCTGGCATGCCTGATAATGTGGGGAAATACGGTAATAAACAAAATACCCCACTTATAAGAACAAAACCTTCCAGAATTCAATATCTTTCCACATACACAAGGTTAAAGACCTTACCCTGCTTAATTCATGATGTTCTTAGAGACTAATAGTCTGTTGACTAGTTTGCAGTATGGTTTCAGGAAAGGTAAATCTTGTCCTACTAATTTATTGCATTTCCACGACAAGGTTACCTCAGCTTTAGACAACAAAAAATGTGTGGATGTTGTTTATATTGATTTTCAAAAAGCTTTTGACAAGGGTACCGCATGTTGCTCTTATCAGCAAGTTAGCTGACATAGGAATAGGAGGAAAAAATTTACTTTGGGTTAGAAATTGGCTCACTGGTAAGAAGCAAAGAGTAGTTGTAAGAGGAAATCATTCTAATAAGAGTGATGTTTTACGTGGGGTTCCTCAGGGATCAGTTTTAGAGCCTCTTTTGTTTATTATATTTATGAATGACACCAATGAAAATATTTCTGGAAGCATGAATTGTTTTGCTGATGATGTAAAAGTTATGGGGATTGTCGAAAATGAAGAACAAGTAAAACAGCTTCAAGAGGATTTAGATCATATTACTAAGTGGGCAGATAAATGGGGTATGGCAATGTAGGGAAATGTCAAGTGCTACACTTAGGTCATGGAAATAAGCGTATGAGATATCGTTTACAGGGTTCAGTCATAAATCAGGCAGAAAATGTTATGGATCTGGGGCCGGGCTGATGAGTGCTAATAAGCACGAACCTGCAGTCCTCGGCTGGAAATGACTGAGCTGGCGGTGTATTCCATGTATTTCTGCTTTAGCCCTGGCTAATGGGCTGGTAATTTACTGAATAAATCTAAGAAGGTTCTTCTGCCTTTATATAGGAGTTTAGTAAGATCTCATTTGGAGTACGCTGTTCAGTTTTGGTCGCCTTAACTGAAGAAAGATATTTTTGTATTGGAAAGGGTTCAAAGAAGGTTAACTAAATTAGTAAGGGGACTCTCAGATTTAGATTATGATACCAGACTTAATAGGCTTAACATGTATAGCCTGGAGCAAAGGAGAGTCAGAGGGGACATGATTCAGTTATTTAAATTTATCAAAATGAAAGATGTAAATGGATTAAATTTTTGCGGGGAAAGCAGGACAAGGGATCATTGTTTTAAGCTATTTAAATCTCAGGCTAACTTGGAAATTAGGAAAAACTACTACTTTAGCAGGGTCGTGGGCACTTGGAATAGCTTACCGGAAGAGGCGGTAATGAGCAAGGGGGTGGATAGTTTTAAGAAGGCCATTGATCTTCATTGGGGACTAATTAATTGACTAGGATCAGCCTAGCTGAGCCCAGAGCCTGTTGCTGGTCGTCACATTTGTATTAATCAAATAAGATGCGTTCCCACCCCGAAAAATTACATGCCTAATACCTAAGGTTAGAAATTGCTCTCTCAAATGATAAACTTACTTCTGATCCTTTCAGATATTTCTCATTTTCAATGGTTGTCTGAATTTTATCAACCCAAATTTGTCTTTCTTTGGCATCACAGGCTGAAAGAAAAAATATATTTCTGAAAAGTTCATAGTTAATATCCATCAGTAGCAGAATACTATTTCTGAATTTTGAAAGAATACTTGCATGAAAAATTGTTCCATACATTATACTTAATAGAAAGAATATCATTAAAATTTTAGTAATACATTATAACTATGACTGTCTATGTAGCAGAAAGAACAGCAGCAGAAACTATATACAATGAAATGGGTAAAATTACAACAACATGTGAACTTGTACAAACAGCTGTTTTGAGGTTATAAAAACAGAACCTCTTCATCAGTGTAAGAAGAAAAATGGATCACGAAGTCAGATTATAGACAGTTAACAAGAAAGACAAAATGAGAATGAGTAAATAAACCAGAAGTGGTCGGAACCAAAAATGTTACGTCATCAAAAGCAGCAAGGACAGCTGCACCAAAGAAAACATAGGACAAAAAAAAAACTTTTTAAAGGAAGATTTCCAAACATTAGTGAAAAGGGTTGGGCTTAACAAATCATTAACTATTAAAGTAGAATTTTCCCAGATGTAGAAAGATTCCCAAAAATTTAAGTCATACGTGGAAGAACAACCATGAATAATATTGGCAGAAGCAATATTGAAACTATGATTGGAGGACAAACAATGTTGGGCGAAGGAAGAATGTTTAAAATCTTGGTTTTTGACAAAATTTTCATGTTCTTTTATATGGAATTTGAGAGTATGTCTAGGCTGTCCTATAGTTCTTTTTTTTTTTAAATTGGTGTAGATGTCCTTGCTGCTTTTGATCACTTAATGTTTACAGATTTGGCCACTTCTAGTTTCTTTACTTATTCTTGTCTTGTATTTCTCGTCACTTGTCTGACTTAGTGATACACTTTTCTTCTTCCACTGATGAAGGGCTTTGCTTTTATAACCTCAAAACAGTTGTTTGCAGAGTATTTTAACTCTTTTTAATTGTTTTTATTTGTACAAGTATACACGTTGGCATAATTTTACTTATAACTATCTAGTCTCTAAGCTACAAAAAATACAAAAAAAAATCATTGAAATTGGAAATTCAAAATCCAAACAATGCAAAAAAATTTCTAAGTCCAAATTGATGTAAAAAAGTCCATAGATGTAAACAAACTGTAATCGAAACGATGTTTCATCCAACTCACAAAATTTATATGTAGACCCCCCCCCCCCCCTACGATAACTATCACATATCTCTATGATCCAAAACTATTGTCAACTCCATGAAAAAAATCTAATACATCCACGGACAGCCAAAACAAACGACAAGACTTCATTCCACTAACATCCAAGATCAAGAAGTACGGAAAATTTTCCCAAAAGATTTATGGCATCCAAGTTGCAAAGATTTCCGAAAAATAGGACAGCATAACATACGAAAACAAGCCCATAACCTTATTGTTAGCATACCTAATGTTTTTTCAGAAATGTATACCAACTGAATACATGTAGACTGTTGAATACAACACATAAATCCTTTTTAAAATCACTAACCATTTATTAGAGGTTAAAAACTGGTTAAGAGCATGCAAAAATGACTGTCCCTTAGGGTAAACATTTAAACTGTCATCTAATAGACAAGTAAAAATAACCGGAGAAACTTAAACTGATTAACCATATCACATCTACAACTCCATCACTTCCACCACAGCTGAACAGCAGCTAAAGACGAATATGCACCACTAATACTACATGTCAAGGAACGTATAATACTACACACGTCTGCTATTCAAGACAGCCATCCGAGAAGTATTTCATCTGCCCATGATCTTAAATATGTGCTCCAAATCATGTGTGCGAACCTGATTGGCTATTAGTGGCTATCGTTGTTACGTGGCAAAAACGCCCCCTAACTCATCCAATGAGAAGTCAGGAGCAAACTTGTATTTCATGTAGAAACTTTGTGAGTGTAGTATGAAGGCAGAAATGGCCAAAAAGGAGATTGAAAAAAATATCGGCAAAACAGCCGTAAGTAAAAAAAACCCCTTTATAAAGGTGTATAATTTAGTATACTAATAAACTTATAATGTTTCAAATAAGCAACGATAATATACATTAGGTAACAGCGACAATCATTCAGGTTCTCCTTCTTTATTTCTAATTTGTTTAAAATTAATAGTGATAATGTAAAACGTAGTAATCATAGCTAGATAGTACAGACTGACACAGATACATTCGCTTCTGTAAGAAATATTTGCTGCTTTGCGGATATATTCATTGCAGACATGCGCACCTCGCCATAATTGAGAGTAATGTTCTAGTTTTCCTTCAGTCCTTTTTTTCCTTCTGTTTTCCTTCTGTGTTAATCCGGCCTTTTCTCCTATGCATCAAGTGGTGACAACTGAGCAATTCTTTTCATGTGGCTTTGTATTTCCTTTTTCCCTCATTTTTTTGTGCTCTCACAAAAGCACCTCTGTGGCTGTAAAGCTTATCATATGGGGTCAACAAGTTTGCACCCCACCCGGCGTAAGCACCACACTTTCATTTTAATCCCCCCCCCCCCCCATGTGAAAAAAAAGTTGTTTCTGTCAGTTTTTTTTTTTTTTTTTGAAGATATCTGGAATGCAATTACTTAAACAGATTAAATATTTCAAAAAAAAAATCCTAACTACTTGCTGATAACCCTAAATCCGACAACCACGGACTTTGCCAAATTTCAGATCACTGCTGAAAATTTTTACATCGCACATGAAAAAAACTTAGAATGATCGCCTTTATAGATGTTTAAAATAGTTATGAACTGACTTTGAAATAATTACAGGATAAACTCGCTTAAATTTCAGCACCTTAGTCCAAAAAAAGATGCTTAAAGCAGGAGATTGGAACTTTACTGCAAAATAAGAATTCCGCAAATTTTTCAGCTCTTTTCTTGAAAATTTGGACATTTTAGCTCAATCCTTTTAACTAAAAACTAAAGACATAAAACACATTCTGGCATAATTTTGTATTATCTTCCTGTTAATTAAAAGACTTAAATTATAGAAGCTAAACTGTGCGAAAAAGGCGGGACACGCTGATTATGAATTCATCAATTTTTTGCAAAGTTGATCGCTTGGGGAAAAAAAACCTGTTTAATAATGCTACCAGAAATTCAAAAGGAAAAATTTTGTTATTTTTTATTCAAAACACATTTTGAACACATTTAAAGTCATTTCAAAGAAAGTTCCTCACATTCCATTTTCTTTCTTTTCAAAAGTTTATTTTCTGTTAAATGTTGTAAACTTAAAAAAAAAAAAACACACCACATGCGCCGCACCTGATGTATCCGACGCATCCGCAATTTATAACCTTTTTTTTTTCTCGTAAGTGCAGCGGAGCTTACGTACAAAAATACGGTATAGTTTTGGAATCCTTGTGTGCATTGGGCTATTAAGGGACCAAAGGCAGATGCGGGACTTGCTTCTAGTGGTATCTCTCATCTTCATAAATAACACTTTTGCTACTAGATTTATTGCACTTGTTTTTGTCCCCTCTCTCAACAGAGCATTTCCAAGAAGCAGCGAATTGCTAAATTTTCCTTCATTCTCAGAAATTTGGGTATCCTATTGATTTCTTGACTTGACAGCTTAAGAAAAGAAAGGTCCCACCAATATATGATCTGCAATGGAGAACATAATTCCCAAAAATATGTGAGCTTACGAATGCAAAGATATCTGCTAAAAGAAGCTTAGTTTTAAAATTTTGAAATTTAGCTTAGCTCTTTGCATCCTTACCAGGAAACATCACGATCAAGGAAATTCAAAAAAATTCCAAATTGGTGGCATTCGAAAGAGCATTGGAAAACATGTTTATGGCACTGAAACCACGTGCCCTCGTGACCACGTTATCGAAATATAAGGTCTTAAAAATTGCCGAAATTTTTAGTAAAGTCGCCAAATTTAGCGAGTTTTGTTCAGAAATGAAGGTACGGCGCGAATTCAACATCTGCATCTGACAAGACATTTCACTTCCATATTTGGTCACCACCAAAGCGCGTGAGAAATATCGCATTAATTCTTTTACTCGGGGTGACTACCATGGCACGGGGGCAAATTAAAATATACTGCAGTGAGAGGTTCCCCGAGCTTAAACTTTTGGGAAAGCAAAAATTCTCAATTTACCGAAAGAAAATTCAAATTTTGATGAGCGATAAAATACGAGTATGCGCAAATAATAATGTATGAAAAGTGACTTTTGGGTGTTAAAAAATTGTAATTATGTCCTCTAATTTGCCAAACTGTCAGACGAACTTTGTCGAATAAGGAAACTTTTTGGGAGGTCACAGTGGCCTCCCACCAGTGCGCTCCTAACTGCAGTCAACAAGAACGACCTCCTATTACTGCGACCGATCTGTCATAGGGTTCGAGCACAAAATCTCGTTTAAAATTCCACAGATGTGATATTTTAGCGTCCAATAGAACGTATTAACTGAATACATTTGAATATACCGTTCAAAGTTTAAACTTTTTTGTTATTCTTAAGACTGTTAAAAAACTGATGTTTAAAACTTTTATGCTTCTGCGGGTGAAATATTTCCACTGAAAGAGTTTATTCGATGATGAAACTGTTTTGAAAAAAATATGATAACCGTAGAGAAACGGTAAACACACTTTAAAGTCTTTTTTTTTTTTTGAAAAGTCGTAAGTCTGAAGTCTTCAACAGTATCTAAATACGAAGAAAACGACATTTTTAAAGATTTCAAACCGTGTTCTCAAATTAAAAAAAAACTATTTCTGTCAGTTATTTCCAGTGTGTTTTTCGTTATGTGTATCGTTTTCAAGTTATGTGTAAGCCCTCTAACAAGTCAAATAAAAAAAAAAAAAAAAAACTGTATTAATTTTTATTTCGATCTATTTGAAGTCCCTTTTAACGTGAAACATAATTGGTAAAAGTGACTTAGGTATTTTTGAAAATGATTAAATAACATGCAATATGATGTGCATTTACGTTATAGCGACTTTCAGTTGCAGTGACAGACTTTTTCGAACTACAGGGGTTGTTGTAATGATTGTCGACTATAAAATTTTTGATAAGAATCTGTTATGAAGTAATTTCCGACATCGTTAGTTTTGCTGTGCAAATTTTTGACATTTACTATCCGTTGTTTTCTTTTTTTAATTATTATTTTTTCGATTTTAAATTAAAAATTAAACATTTTCGCTAGCAGTGGTCAGACAATAAAACTTCATGAATGATAATAACTTTTGAAAAAATAAATAAGAGCTGGGATACTACAATCCATGATCATTTTCTTTCAACATCAAAAACTATCCATTTTATTTTCAATATATAAGCTTTAATAAGCATGTTTTTTTTTACTTATTCATATTAGTTCTCGTACATAATTATTAATTACTCACAACACATTTCATAACAAGAGTACAAACTTAAATTAGTTAAGTAAAACACACTTGAAATGCACTTAAATTTTGAAATGCATTATTATTACGATTACAAAGTTAAATCCTACGTTCAATTTCGTTATAAAGTTGTAGCTCCTCTGGATAAAGCTCTCTAGTTTCCATTTCATAGGCTTCATAGTTACTTTTTAATTTTACACACACAAGTAAAGGGTTAATTCGGAACATCGTTTACGCGCTTTGCAGATGACCAGAAATGGGGAATGAGAGTCTTGCTAGACGCAGGCGATGAAATCACGTGGTATTTTCCATTTCTAGCCAAGTCTTTAAATTTGGCGCATTTTCGTAAGATTTCGACAGACTTTGACCCCTCATATCTCAAAAACAAAAGGACGAGGGCACACAATATTTGGGTCAAATTTTTTTCTAAAGATACTCTTTCGAATGCGACCATTTTTAACTTTTTTCATGATTACTGAACTCGTGATGTTTCCTGGTTAGGCTCACATAATTGGCGTGAAAATTAGTTCCTTGTAACCTCAAAGCATATACCTGCAAGTATTTATTTCTTATGAATAAAAATGTTTTTTTTTCTTGGAATCCGGACACTTAATTTCTTTCCATAGAAAAGAAAAACCTGCTCATAGAAGGAACCAGGGCTTTGATTAAGGACAGCCCGAAAATGGGACTTGATAAAAGATCAGTATGTTTGGGATTGTGGAATAATTCCACTTTTAGTGGACATGGGGGAGGGAGGATTATGAACTATTTTTGGAGATTTTGCGGTATTCTACAAAGCTGCTGGTTTTTCTACGACTGGCTTTTTTCTTTTGTTGTTATAGAAAGTTAATTTTTGTTGCGCCGTTTCACAAATTCCTGAACGTTTAGAATTGAACTTAAAAATAGACTAAGAGTATATTTAAAATTTTAAGCTGTCAAGAAAAAGTTGAATTTATTTGATTGTAGCGTAGCAAAGAAGAAAATTTCATTAAAGTTTGATGTGCCTCCAAGTTTTCAACAATTTTAAAAAACTAAAAAAACTTTTCGATTGGCGGTGCTCCCTCTTTGATGCTTTTCCTCCCTCTCTGATGCTTTAAGTATCCAAGGACTATTTAATGGAAGAACAAATTTCTGCTTAAAGCAGTGTTTGATATCAGATTTTTAAAAAAAAAAGAAAATAAGTTTTTCCCCTGGTAAGTAAAAATTGTTCTATCCAACATGAAGTTATAAATTTGTTTTTGAACCTATTCAAACTTTAAATTCATACTCTACATTATTTATGTGAAGTACGTATTGTCACTTCAGAACAACAGTAAGACATCTAATCCCTAGAATAACAGTAAGATATCCTATACGGTTGCTTTCAGGTGACAATTTTTATCTTTGATACATTATTCTATCATTATTTTATTCATATTATAAATTTAACAAGTGTCAGTGGTGGTATTTTATATTATTCTATAGTTTCGTTTTCGTATTCGATAAGGCGAATTTTCGATAACTCGAATTTTTTTTGCATTCCCTGCAACTTAGACTTATTGAAGTTTCACTGTACATATAAGCTAAATGTTCAAATAAAATCTTTAACATCACAAAAAATTAAAGTTAAAAAATAATCAAAGGCAAAATACCTTTTAATTTATAAACTTCACCACAGAGAGCGCTTACAGTGAAAGAATGAGTATCTTCTTCATTTGTCGTAACAATAGCTCCCTGTTTGAATTAAAAAGTAATTTATTTTTTATTCATTTTTAAATCAAACATTTCAGAGAATGTAATATCAGAATTTCAAAGCAAGACTATGCCCAAAAATGGAAATTTTCGGGTCATTATTGCATTTTGTTTAGAATTTTATTCTGCTTTGAGCTATAACAAAGTAATTCTATATAAGAAATTCATTTACTGTTATTTAGCGGTATTAAAAGCATGAGTCCTAATCTTTCTGTGATCCCCCCCCCTCCATACTTTACGCTCCCTTGCAAAGTAGTAATCATGTGACTTGTGTTAGTCTGGTTTTTAAAAATTGTGCTTAAAATTTACACAATTAAACAGTAACAAAAAACTCAAAGAATCCATTAAACACTTGCGCTATTGAATCAGTAGTAAAAGAGAGAAACTGAGAAAAATAAATAACCTTTGAAAGAATTAACAATAAAATTAAAATTAAAATAAATCATGAAAAACTAAATTAAATTCCATGAATTGCGATAAGAAAAGTGTAATGAGATTTTAAATTGCTTTTTTTTTTAATTTCTCGTTTTATTCTTCAATCTGTATGACTCCTATGCCGCAGAAGTTTCACATCACAACCAGCAGTTTTCAATGGAAATTATGTACAATTACTAGCATTTAACTTAGTGGATTATCAAATAAAATATGATGCAATAATTTTACACAATTGTATTTTCAGCATTGAATTGAGAGAAGGGTCTTTATATATTTAATTTTAAAAAATCCTTCTATTTTCTACAGTGCATCTATTCTTGGATGCAAATAAGCAAAAAAAAAAAAAGTAGGCTTTTATTTAATCTGTCTTTATCTGTAAGTACAAGAATATTCTACGTGCAATGCTCAACTCAATCGATTGCTCATACAGCTATGCCCCAAAGCAGAATACTACTAAATTTGCGACATACGTCGCAGAACAGATGCATGAGCTGCAGAACAATTCTGTTCAAATGAGAGGAAATTTCAAACAAATTTTCTGCAGAAATTCTAGAAATTTCTGCATATATCTTCCAACAAATATATAATTCTACAGATTTCTTCAAATTAGAAGAAAATATAAAATCCTTGCAAATTACACTTAATCGGCGGAAAGCTCGAGCAAAATGTCGTAATTTCCTGCATCATTTGCTTAAACTTTAGATTCACTTAGAACTTAAATAAATCTGCAAAATTTGGGCAAAACATTAAGATATTTGCAGAAATTCTACGTATTCTTTCAGAAAATCATCTTTGACTGCTTGCACCTGCTTTATGCCCTTAATCGCAATGTAGAATAGGATGAGATTTTTCCTGCTTTTGCCGGAGTTCCAGCTTTCTATGTTTGTTTTGCGAAATTTTACTCCTTGTTTCACTATTTCATCAGACCTCAGAGGGATACTATATTTCTAATAAATCTGGAAACATTCTGATTTTTCTTGCATTTTTGGTTTCCTTTTCATAATTTTTCCCTAATCGATCTTCATCCACCACAATTTCTGCCATAAACATACCTTTCAGATCAGAAACATGCCAACATTGAAACACGTAATCAAAAATTGTGTCTGGCTTGAGATTTCAACCCCTTTGCATACTGAATATAGTATTTCAATTATTTTGAAAGTTTTGAGGTATTTTATTATATCCTGCCGTAACTCTACTCATTCAAACGTGGTTTGACACCCAGGATAAGATTTTAACAAAATTTTACACATTTGCTTTTTATATGCATTTAATTTGGAGAATGTTACACGGTTTAGGTTTTACAGCCTGTCCAACTAATGGGGACTTTAAAGTTTTCATGATCAACTAATTTTATAACGTTTCTATGTGTGTACAATGCTAGAAGTTATTGCAGAACAATTTTGGTCAAATCATATTACGTTGCAGAACATCACAAAGTATTCTGCTTTAGGGCAGCTATGAAACTTTGCTCAGACTGAGAAGATACATTATAAAGCATGGGCGCAACCAAAGGGGGGGCCCACAGGGCCCGTGCCCCCCCCCCCCCCCACAGAACGTTAATTTGAACATTTTTCAAAAATACTCTTTTTTTATTCGAACGAAGATGAACGTGCTTTGAGAAAGTGGTTCCAAAGTAAGCAGGGACGACGAGAGGTCATTTAAAACTTCCCCCTCTCTCCTTTTCTGCATTTATTTTTTCTGTAGTTAGGAACTCATTTGAAACGTCAGTGATTACAAGATCGTATCTTCTTCCGTGTGACAGTTGATGGATAAGCAGTAAATCTGAGGAGAAAAACTTCGGAAAACAAATTCACCACCACTTTCGTTTTTCTCGGAAACACTCCCGATTGACGAGGGGTGAAAATGTTATGCTGCAGTGGGGACTAAAAAGATGCCTGCTTGGCCGCCCGCACACGTGTTCATTGTAAGTAATAATAATTTTTAGTTACCAAAGGATTTACATTTAAGGAATTTTACAAAATACTATTAATAACAATAATAAATATATATTGATGTAAAGAGAGAGAGAAAGAGAGAACGCTGATAGAGTGTTGTGAAAAAGAATTGTGCCTCCCCTAAAAATATTTTCTGGTTGCGCCCCTGTATAAAAGGCAAAATTTTTAACTTTAAAGCTAAATTTCTTCAATTTAATATTTATAGTTGTACTTTTAGGGTTGATTTTGTCTGTAGTACAGCTTCAGATATTACAGAAGAATAAAAGTAGGCTACATATATTAAATGAAGAGAATTTAAATCTTCCTCTACCTACACAACTGTTTGATCTAGTATATAAATATTTTCAAGATGAGAAAGGGATTCAAATTATCACACTGCAGCTAAATTCCATACAACAAACTTCCAAGAGACCACAAATTTTGTTTGTTGTAACCAGAATTTTTCTGTAAGGGAGTTCAAGCAATGTAATTGGAGTTGAAACAAGACTGAACATTTATTTGGTTGAAAGGATATTTCATTGTATTGGTATTTGTTGCAACGGAATTCTGTATCAAATATTATAAGTTGAAAAAAAACAAAAAAAAACAATGAAGTTATAATATTTGTATTGCATTAACATAAGTTCAACTAAGTAATCAAAATGGATCCTTATTTAATAGAACCATGAGCAACTAGAACATTCCATAAAAAGTGATTGAATGCATCAAAAAACAAATTCATGCTATTTCACGCATAAAGGCACTGATACAAATTTCATTACATCAAGTAATTTAGTTATCTTACCTCCAGATGAAGTGCCCCCCTAGGTCTACTTTTCTTGCGATCATCTAACTGCAAAAATAAGCTAATTAAAGATAGGAGTCATGTTTTCAGCAAGAGAATT